>NW_009625045.1:0-2433 GCF_000690535.1 Cariama cristata | reverse complement strand
AGAGAAAGCAGTTTTGTTATCTGCTGTTATCCTTCCTGTTTTGCTTGCTTAATCTCATCAGTTCTTCGTTCTATTTTATTTTTCCTTCCTTACAAAAATTAATTTCTTTTCTAAATCTGTGCCATCACGGCAACATTTCTTCCAAGCTGTGCTTGCCACACAGTGTTCCTCTTCGGTGCAGGCTTCAGCTTTTCTCCAACTGGCCTGCTCCTCTTGGCTGCTCTCTGAAGTCCCCACAGAGGACATGGGGAGGTGGTGGTCCTCATCTACTTCTTTTTAGGAGAAACGTTCCAGGAGGACTGAGGTTTATGGTCTTCCCTTGTGGAGGCCAGAGGGAAGGAAATGGGTGATTTGTTTGTTTTTCTCAATGTGCCTGAAAAGAGAAGTGCTGGAGTTGAATGAGGTGATAATGATAGAGCTGGATGTGACCTAAGGGAAGGGCTTCAGGTTGAGAAGGGCCACTGGCTAAGAGAGACATAGACATCTTCTCTTCTACATCATCCAGTGACAAAATGGAGGAAGTTGAACTATGTACTTTTCTGCGTCTGGGCAAGAAGGAATGTAAACTTTAGTCATACCTCTTTCTGAATGTGTTCGGAGTTATCGGTTGTATGTATCTGCTGCTTAAGTAAAGGGTGATGCTGATACTTAAATACAATTCTAAACCAAAAGCACCTCTAACCTAGGTCTAATAGCGCTGACATGGTCCTGACCTCCCCTTTTGAGAGCTCTAGACTATTACCTGTGTGCAAATCCCTATAGATATACGGCGAGTTCTCTTTTAAGAAAATAAATGCTGTTGTCGCTGATACGAAGTGTAGTTTATTTCCGAATCTCATGGGAGAGATTAATTAATGCAAACAGCAAGATTTTGTAAGACCAAAACATTTTGAATTCAACAAATGTTTAGTTAGAAGTCATAATAAAAACCACTAAAAATTACATGAGTGTCTGCGGCGCTCATCTGAAACAGAGCTGTGTTGTATAAGCTAGTAACACATTTGCTGTATTTTAGGGTTTTCCGTATCGGATTCCTAAAGAAAGTTGGTTATGTTTAAAGCAGTAGCTCTTTTAATTGCATTCTTTATACTTGCAACTGTAGTTTGTAGCATGTAATGTCATATATAAAATCTCTCTTTCTTTTTAAGGCGCAAGGAAAAGGAAATATAATGGACTACAAGAAGGTTGGTAAATTACATTTAAATCTCCTTATTATTTTTAATGTTTTTTGTAATATTTTCAAGGATATTCTTGATAGTTGAGAGAAACTTCCTTATTAAAATCCGGTTATAATTTGTGCGTCTGTGTCTATGGAGGGAGAGAGAATGGCCTGTGCAATTGCTTGATTTTAAAAAGCCAGTAATAGTCAGCTGTACTGTAAGTATCGAATGTAGCTATTTAATAATACTTTTTGCCATTATTTATCCTATTTACTTCCCCAAACTTGTTTTGAAACCAAGCTTCTGATGGCTTTTGCTGTCATTTTTTTCTGCAGTCATTTGCAGGTTCGCTCCCATCAGCGGTCTCTGTATGTTGGTAGAGTATGCTGTTACTTTTTTTTGTCTCACCTTAATGCCATGCCATCTGTTAAGTAATACACATACAGATGTTTTATAATAGTTGGTGTTTCTTCCAGTCCCCATTACAACTTCTGGCTGAGCCACCGCTGTCTTTGCTACTGGGACTGCTCTATAGTAAAGGCAGGCCTGAACTAACCAGTTTATCTACTGAAAGTAGCTGGGACACCTTTGAGCTCTTGGAGAGCTGCAGGAGACGGCTGAGAAGGTTCCTCTGGTTAAATCCTGGAGCACAACACGCTTGTGGTGGAGACAGAAGATGACATTGTGTCCCCAGCTCACTCACTGAGCATGAGCCTGACTTGTTCTGATCTAAAGTAGATCATGAGGGTCCAGTCAGTTATCTCCAGCATCAGTGGGAAATAAGAAGAGGTGGATGAAGTGTTCTACGGGCGGCTGGCAGAAGTCTCGCAATCGCTGGCCCTTGTTCTCGTGGGGGACTTCAACTTACCAGATGTCTGCTGGAAATACAACACAGCAGAGAGGAAACAGTCCAGGAGGTTCCTGGAATGTGTGGAAGATAACTTCCTCATGCAACTGGTAAGTGAGCCTACCAGGGGAGGTGCCCCGCTAGACCTGTTCTTTACAAACAGAGAAGGACTGGTGGGAGATGTGGTGGTTGGAGGCCATCTCGGGCATAGAGACCACAAAATGATAAAGTTTTCAATCCTTGGTAAGTTAAGGAGAGGGGAGAGCAAAACAGCTACCTTGGACTTCCGGAGGGCAGACTTTGGCATGTTCAGGGCGCTGGTTGAGAGAGTCCCCTGGGAAACACCTTTGAAGGGGAAAGGCTGGACATTCTTCAAGGAGGTGATCTTTAAGGCACGGGAGCAGGCTGTCCCGATGTGCTGCAAGA
>NW_009625044.1:6134-15001 GCF_000690535.1 Cariama cristata | reverse complement strand
GCAGCCGGAGCCGCTCCGGTTCCCGCCGCCGTGCCGGCCGGCCGGGCTCGCTTCGCCGTGACTTCCAAAGTGCTTGGGCTCTCCGGGAGAGGAGTCACGTCCCGGTGCCGCCCTGGGTCTCAAGCCATCGGGTGGGGGCAGTTGCAATCCCCGGGCTGTGATCTATTTCTCCCCAGCGGTAGGGCAGCCAAGGCGGAGCTGCGTTAAAATACTTCGTGCTGAGCACGTAGAGCTTTAAATGGGTGTCGGTGACCTTCTAAATATAACGTAAACCTTGCTATAGCTGACGGTGCATTCGATCTGTACAGCCAGTTTAGTTTGCTATAGGTAAAAGCTAACCGTAGTCCCTGCTAGTTAGTGGTTTGGGGGTTTTTTTGGATGTCTGAGTTTGAAAACCCTGGTGGACATTTGCTTGAGAAGGCTGTGGGTTGGTTAAAGGTCCCTAACCCTTTAGCCCCCAGCCTTAATCTGTAGTCTGTTTGTACCGGGAATGCTCAGTATAATGGTGACAAAAGAGTTGCTGATATAATTTTCCCTTCCTTTAGTTTACAATGGATTTTGGATAAACAAGATCTATTGAAGGAGCGCCAGAAAGACTTGAAATTTCTGACCGAAGAAGAATATTGGAAGCTACAGATATTTTTTACTAATGGTAAAACTGTTTTATTTTTATTTGTGCTGCAAAATCTGTAGAGTATCTGCCGAGTCTAAATGCAAGTTTGAATTGCTTAGAGAATGTATCAGTTCCGTTGTAGTATTACATATACTTTCGCAACCTATTTTAACAGAGAACTGGAATGTCAATAACCTTCTAATTTGCTAGTTGTATTAACACAATTTTAGGAGAACTTACAGGCAAATGAGCTGAATCTATAATGTTTTAACCTGTAATGGGACAAAACATAGTACATTTTCTTATTTTCGAGACGTTCTTACCAAAAAGATAAAAGGAGGAGAAGCCAGCAGAAACTGCTAAGCTAGCGTATTAAAGGCTCAGTGTCAAGCATTAATACTCAAACTGGGCTTTTGGTGGGTCCTTACGCTGTGGTAGGTATTTTAGCTGATCTGTGCAGTCCTGTTAAACAGCAAATTTGGGAAATTTGTTGTTTGTGTTCAGTTACGTTCTTTGAAACCTGCACCACAGCCTGTGTCCTGCCTTGTGACTGATTCCCCAGCACTGGGTGGGTGGCTCTCAAATTGTCTACAAGTATCTGAGAGCTGTTGGCAGGCAGCCTGTTCTCCCAGAGAGTTTGGGCCTTGTCTCTGAAGTTATCTAAGGACTTCCTTGATACTGCAAAGCATTTAACCATATGAATTGGAGCATATCAGATTACGCAGGCACTTAAACTCTTTTCTGTGCAATTGTTCAGCATTTAAAAAAAAAAAATCCCCCGAAGTAAAAGATGTTGCTAAGTAGTAATTTGTTTGCAGACAGCTCTTTAAATATTTTTCACAGCAGTCTTTTAAAGTACAGAATGCTTATTTTTTCAGCTACCCGGCCAGACTTGAGACAGAGAAGTTGAGTGACCTTCCCAAGGCCACTGAAAGATCTTGTGTCAGTGATGGAATGGTATCTATGAAAGATACTTATCCCAGCTTCTCTCTTAGCTTAGCTATTTTTATAATAATTGCGTACGCTGCAAATTTGATTGCTGTGGATACATCTATGTTATCACTTATACGGCACCAGGAAAGCAAGCTAGCAATGATTTACCTGTTTGATCAATTCCTGAAATTCCTTGAAGTTAAAACAAAGTGTCATAGCTTCATAACACAAAAAGGGAAAACAGGGTACTGATATTTCTACAACTGTATTTCTATGCTAATTTTCACTAGTGTTAATTTGAATTATCACATATGCTTTTTAAAATGTTTCACTTCAGTATTTTTCCTGAGTAAACAAAGACTTAGAAAGTAGACAAGGTGGTTTCAGTTTTTGGTTCTCGGGCACCTTCATGGGGAGGACGGTCCTGGTGCTGATCCGTACTGGTGGGAGCTCAAGCAGAGCTTGCCATGTTCCAGCCCTTGGTATGTGTTGTATCGTCACCTGCCTCTGCATAGGGACCCTGCTTTGGGTTTATAGAGCCTCCCCCTCTTCTCTCCCACCTCCTGCATTACCTGCGTAGGGATGTGAGTCTTGGCCACGGTTTGTCACATTCAGCGTGTGTCTGCCCAGGAAATTGGTGTTCCCTAAAGCGACCAACAAACTGCCTGGAGAGAGGCAGTTTCTTGCTGTCTCCTTGTTGGAAAACAAGTGCAATAGATCGCCAACCGGTTCTGTAGCCATGCGCAACTACTCTAATACCGTAGAGAAGGAAAATGATCATTTTCTAAAATAATTCGAAGAAGGAAATGGACGTTGATTTCTCTCTTTGGATCACCAAGTCTTAATAGAGTTTTTGGTTGAAAAGTGCATTAATTGATTTCCCTTTCTGGTTTAGGGCAGAAGTTGTCATGTTTGTGTTACAGGCTACTCACAATATTCAGATTTAAAAAAATTTAAAGGAAAACCCACTGAAACCACTTATTTTATAAACAGAAGGGAATAAATAATCCAATAGTTTCTTTAAAAATATGTAAAAAATTAATTACAAGTATTGGACTTGTTCCCAGCGTATACAAGCTTCCATTTCATTAAGTCTCTCTAGGCTCTTGTCCATTTTTTTCCCTAAACCACACTTGATTTTTCTCTGACAGCAGATGGCCTAACCGTTCCTGAAAATCCCATGGGAGTAAGAAACATATTTGGAGAATTCTGTTTGGTTTAATATTTGAATTTTTCTGATGCCCTAGTAGTAAGACAGCTTTGTAGCCCCATGTTCAAATCAAAGGGAAAAATCCTTTCAAACCTCTCAAGATATGCTGGTAAATATTTTAATATTTGTACGGACATTGCATACCAGGCTTAACCTCCTTTCTGGCAGTATTGCTTGTCCTCCTGTCACTGGCAAGCTAGTCTCAATTTGGCATTCTTCTCTTTAGGAAAAGAGTGATATGACATGGACAGGGACTTAGTGTTGCTTTGGGTAATCATAGTGGGGAACGAATTAGTTACCTTTTCCTGGGGGTGGGGAGGAAAGCTGCTAATCATCAGTGCTGGTCAGGGTGGTTTTCTCCTGTTCTCCTATGTTCAGCCCTTTTCTAGCCAACCATGTCCTTGAGATTTGTGTATTTTAAAACGCTGTGATGTTCATTAGAAGTGAGAATAGGGTGTACCCTGACTATTCCCAAGGGATACAGGGCAAGAGCATGGAGAAAAAAAATCTGGACTTGCATGCTTAAGTAGAGACTAAGAATTTAGCGGTGACTGATAACAGAATTGTTTGCTTTTCACATCAGTGGTCGCAGTCTTCATCTTGCTGTAGATATTTAAAATACATACTTAAGTGCATTTTAAGTTATTGTTTCGGGCATTTCTGGTGAGGGAGGGGAAAAAAGAAGAGGGAGCCTTAACACAGCCGAGCTTTGCTCCGAATAATGGTCCGCAAAGAAGTATGGGAAAAAATAACAAGTAACAACCTTATGTTTTGCTGTGCTATTCTCTATAACCAACCCCTGCTCTTAATCCCAGCTTGATGCATCTAATTTGCTTGGCACCTTTCCTTTGCCTGGGAGGCCAAACAAGAGCTACCTGCACAGATGACACCAGGGTTGTTTCTTGGCCAACTGGCAGAGGACCACCATGATGGAGCAGCTGACTGCATCCTCTGGTCTCCCACCCCCTCTCCCTGGACTAAATATGTCATTTTTTTAACACCTGCTGCCTCTGCCAAATTTAATGACCACGTTTGTGTTGGCAGCTTTAGTTGTTTGAAAAAAAAAAAACAAACAACAAACCCCATCCATTTTACATGGCACTGGAAAGCCATAGACTTACATTTTAAGTGTTTGGATTTGTTTTGCCCTAAAATGGAATATCCAAGCTTTACCCTTCTGAGATTTGTGTTGTCGTCTTCTTAAAGGTCATACTCACTTTGTACACAATGAAGTCAAGTTACCTTTCCCTTTTTGAAGGTGTCCGCAAGCTTCAGGATGCAGTGCTTCTTCTTCACCTGCAGGTCTGTAGGTTTACAGCAAGACGTTGTCTCACCAGAACAACTTATCTGAACCGAGGGAGAAGTCTGTGCTGCTGCTCCTTAGAATCCCCAGCACTAGTCCTGTTTAGAGATCCTTTGCTATTTGGTGTCAAATTGTTATAAAAACTCAACTCAAGCTTTTGTTCGTTTTTCTTTTTTTAAGTTATCCAGGCTTTAGGTGAACATCTTAAATTAAGACAACAAGTTATTGCCACTGCTACAGTCTACTTCAAGAGATTCTATGCCAGGTAGGACTGTTTACTATGATGGTACAAGAATAAAACATTTGCTAGGCACATTTTGGTAGCCCTTTTAAAATGCAGTTCTGTATTAAAAACAGTGCCACTTTTGTTTTCTGGATGGTGTAAAGCTTTTATGCTAATAAAGTTAACTTAAGCTTTGCTTTTTCAAAAGGAAGTGTGGTGCTCTTAATAGATTAATCGTTCTACGTGTATGAAACAACATATTATAATTTTGTTGTAACATTTCAGATATTCCCTAAAAAGTATAGATCCAGTATTAATGGCTCCTACGTGTGTGTTTTTGGCATCCAAAGTAGAGGTATGAAGTATTACAATTTTTTAATGTAAAATTATGTGATGTATGAGAGAGAAAACGTTTAGGACTTTTAAATTTTTTGTCATTCTTCATGCTTTGGGGGTTGAAACCTTCTCTTTTTTTGTGTAGATTTCTGTAGCGTTTAAGAAAAGGAGACAGAGAAGGCCTTCAAACATGTTATTTAATATTTGATCTTTCACAATTTTGTCTCAATTACTAACCCCGAAGGGCCTCTGAAAATTTGAAAGAGTATTTTAAATGTCTCTTTCACTGTGGTACAGTGTTTACATATTCACATACACTATATTTAAATTGTGCAGTGTCTCCTTTCTGGTGTGTTTTTTTCCTTATTTATGTTCACTCAAACTTTAAGACATAATTTGAAATTTTTTCCTAATTATCCTTTTCCCTTTCATATAGTGAGGGATCCTTGGAGTTTACCACACTTTCATTACTTGATTTAAAAGTATGTTGTAGCTCATACGCTGTCTTTGAGAAATTATCGTAAGGAACTGCCCCATTAGGGATAGCGGTGAGAAGGTTCCATGCCTCCACCATTAGAAGTCCACCTTGAATGTGGCCAAGAGTTAGCATCAGCTGCGCGCTGCTCTTAGTCCTCTGTAATGCAAGAAGTTTTTCAGCTGTTTGAGAAGTGTCTGCGTAATGGGGGAAAAAAAAAAAATCAAATTGGCCAATTTGTGATCTGTCGGCACTAACGAATTTTACAGGAAGAACTCAAATACCTAGTGGATGGTAGAAGCAGTCCTACTAAACCAGTGTCTGCATGTGATACTGTTGTCTGTACAAATACACTGTGATACCTTTCAGTGTTTGGAAGAGATGAAGGAGAGGAGAAAGACGCAGAGTATTGGAGAGAGTTGGGTTTTTTTTTATCAGCCTGTTAATTAAGTCTTTAAGAAAGTACAGACACAGAATGTGTATATACAGATGTACCTTATATTTTAGAACAAATACTAGAAGTCTGTGCAGCCTTCCTTATGCTAACGCTTCTGCAACTTTAGAGGGCAGCTATAGCAGTAATGATTCAGCTGTGCCCTTCTCTGAAAGCACACTGTATACAGAAAATTTTCAGCTTGCTGACTGTCTCAGCAGAGGAGCTAAGGCTTCATAGAAAGGTAAAAAAAAAAGGTAGTTAATGACAGGTTTCTAAAGGCAGTTTTCTCACCAAGTGTGTTAAGGAAAGCCAACATACCTTCTTGAAGCCCTCTTGTCTATTTTATATGTAGAGTGTTAGCCAACCGAGCTTTTGTGGCTTTAGTCCCTTTCATATATGTTTACTATTCCTCACAACTCAAACAACAAAGTAACTAATCAATGAGAAAACTCTTTACCTAAGGGTTTACCCTGTTTACCTTAAGGAAAAAAAAAAAAGTAAAAGGGGTGGGGGGGGGAAAGAAATATTGCATAAAGAAACCCAGTTTAGTAAGAAGCCGTTATTTTAATTTGATAACAGTGTGAATATATGGTATTTCAGGTGGTTCACCTCATTTACCATTCTTTTTCTTCAGGAATTTGGTGTTGTTTCAAATACAAGGTTGATTTCTGCTGCTACTTCTGTATGTAAGTATCGGTGATTTTCATTATACTGTAGTTAGGTATCTCTGTAGGGACATCAGACATGTTCTTTGTGGGTTTTATTTTGTTTGCCTGTTTTTAAAAGGTAGCTTTTTATCAAGTCATGGAGGGGCTTGCATGTTGACTGCTAGGAGCCGGTTAAAGCCATTTAGGACAAATAACTCCTGTTTCTAAATACAGAAGCAGAAGGGTCCTTTCTGTATTAGATTTGGTTGATTCTGGTTGGAACTTTTGCCAAGCATAAATAAAAATAAAGTAATAAAATGAAACTGTTGAGGTTTATGAACAGTCTCGATTAGTAAATTGAATTCTGAACTACTGAAAGACAGAATTGGAAACTTAGGGCTTTATCTGTCTGTTTTGTAAAAGGCATGGCTCCAGGGAAGTACCTGTGTTCAGAATTTTTGGTAGGCTGTATACCTTGTAATTTTTTTAAAATCCTTTTTTCCCCCATCATAAAATTAGTCTTCGGACATGATATTTATTTCTGAAAATACACTTTATAACCTGTATATTGTTCACAAATAAATGCAATAAAATCACACTGGAGTTAATTCTCTGTCTTTCCCGCTTGCCGTATATTTCCCAATTCCTGTAACTTGTATCTCATCCATCAAGGTCTTAAAGTGATGGCTTCCTTAACTGAATGCTATGATTTGACCCAGAAGGTCCAGCTGCTCTCAATAGGCAATTCCTGGCTCTGCTTTTCAAAATGTAGGTCACCGCTTTCAAAATCCCTCTTAGCCGTTGAGGGGACAGGTGACTGGCTGCATCTGTAGCCCCCACATGCAGTAAGTGTATCAGTCCATGGGGCTGGCCCCGTGACAGTTCCACCACCAGGAACTGAAACGCATCTTCAGTGCCAGCGTGACCAAGACCAGTACTGGATTTAGCAATAAGAGTTGCTATTTTTACATCAGTAGCATCTCAAAGCACAGATCTATGTGGCAGTTTTGATGAGAAAGTTAGATGGATTTTTGGTAAATATGCAGTTGCTGATTTTACTTGGACTTCTGGTCCTGAGCTGTGCTGTTTCTGAAAATCTCAAGTCTTGGAATCCTGCAGAAGATTTCCTATGCTGCTCTTCCTTCAGACCTAGAAGCCCTGCCTGCTCTGATAAGTACTCTGCATTTCATGGAAGTGGGGACAAAAAGCAACAGGCTTTCTCCTAGCGTTTGTGTCTTTTATTCTACCTGGTCATCCTTTACCAGGGTTGCTTTGGTAGTATGCGGCAATTTTTTTGGAGGTCTTCATACAAAAGGCGAAAAAAAGATGAGGCGAGACAAGGAGAGGAAAGCTAACAAAAGGGGTGCCTAGCATAATAGTGGTCAGTTGAAAAGGTTTGCTTGCTTTTAGTTAGGTAGAAACATAAAGTTAGTAACACATGCTTCCTTTGTAAGGAGGATAATCTCAGAGTGGTTTCTGGCAACCTCTTCAAAAGCTTTTCACTCTGTTTCCACAGCTGACTAAAAGGACAGCTCCATATGGTCATGTCTGCAACTTGCTTTGTGGGAAAATTGTTTTGTTTCCCTATCATCCTTCTCAAAGTGGTTTATTTTTTTTACTGTGTATCTCTTCAGTTTGAATGCTTCTTGAGAAACCTGTTTTATTCATTCTTGTCTTTCTTGAAATAACTAAATTTTCCAACCAGTAGCCTAGTCTTCATTGTCCTACAGCAAATTTTCTAGCAAAGTCCACCATAGGTCTAGATGTTGAAGTCTTTAGTCCAGAGCATTGACACTATCAAAATGAATGGTGTACTGATTTTCTGGAAGTAGTATCAATTCATAATATACCGTCTGTCATTAATATAAGGAATATTGTCCACTTCCAGGGTGTTAAATGTTACCTGTTTTCTCTGGAGGACAGGGACTTAAAAGAGATTTTAAAATGTTTCACTTGTACAAATCTCAAATCCACATCCTCAGGTGCACTTAATTTTTTCGTTGCTCCGCATTCTAGTATGAGATTGCTCTAGTTTTGCAGTTGAACATAATTCTTACCAGTGCACTGTTTGTACCTGTTCCCCGTGTAAAATGCATGAGGATAACCAGGTATTGAAATCAGGGATCACCATGAGCTAGAAAACTGAGGATATATTTCAACAGTCTCTTGGAGGCCAGTGTCTGGAATTGTATCATATGCCTAAGCAGATGCTTAAGGTGTCTCTCTCAAAGAGAGAAACACCCTTGAAATGTCTGATAATCCAGCGCCTAGGACATTGATCTGCAGCGTGGTGAATTGACTTCTTGCTTTGAATTTGAGCCTGTTTTTTGCACATCCAAAATCTTTACATTGTGAACATACAAGATCTCTTGGCTCAGCTTCCTTGCCCTGCCCTTGGTCTTGCTTTTCATTACGCAGTTCTAAAATCTTGCATGTTGAAGGATCAAGCCTATGTAAAAAATCCCAAATGAAAATTCCATTTTGATTTAGTGTTGGAACTGAGATTCTGAAGAGGTCACCAGATTTGGAGTGACATCAGTAGGTAGATAGCTCTGTGAATGATAACTTGGGGAGAGTGAGGTGCTCATAAGCTAGTTGGTGGTTAACCAGAAGGTGTAATAGTGCCCAAAGCAGCTGACAAGTGTCTGGCTGAGTACCTGTGCAAATCTGGGTTTCAGGTGTATTTCTCTT
>NW_009625044.1:0-6123 GCF_000690535.1 Cariama cristata | reverse complement strand
CGATCTTAAACCCTATAACTTAACTTTTCTCTTTTTAATACAAACCTTTTGTACTGCAAGCGGTTGTGCTGCCCAATGGATTTGAAGGGCTATATACGGATGAATTAATAGAAAGGGAAAGAAGAAAAAGTATTAATTACATCATTTTTAACATACTGATTTCTCTTTACTATAGTGAAAACTAGGTTTTCGTATGCCTTTCCGAAGGAGTTTCCTTATAGGATGAACCATGTAAGTATGCTGTTCGAAATACAACTTGATCAAATAAATTAAAAGACAAGTAATTGTTGGCAGGAAATCCTGTCCTTTAAATTTGTCACCGCTTAAGGCAGGGTAACTGAAGAAAAATCTACTGAAAGGAGAAATGGTTCAGTTTTAGCTAAACCAGGACAAAATTCTTAGAAAGAAATATTTTCGTACTCATATGTCATGTTGCTCATAATTAGTTTTGGATAGATTATTGGTAAAGTTACTTTTAAAAGTAATAAATCTTATATAACCTCCTTTCCTTAAATTGTTGACGGGAATGCTGTAAAGAGAAGTGACATGACTGGGTGACTGAAATACTGATTTTTATATAGTACGATGATAAAAGAGATTGAGCTTTTTCTGAATGTTCTTGTTTACAAATACATTGCTCCAGGGAAGGTAAACAGCCCTTGCACCTGGGATGCTTCCAAGCTTCCACACAGGAGCAGTTGGCTTACAGAAAGCAGTTTTGGTTTTGCTTGTAAAATGTAATGGCTTTTGAAAAACAATTTTTATTTATTATTTAACGTTTAGATTTACCAGTGGTTTTCAAGGCATTCTCAGTCACAGTGCTGAGAAATTTTGTAGCTTTTCTTGAAAGCAGTTTTGACCTGTGCTGTAGTATTTTGAAAGTTAAACAGATCTAATTATTTTTAGACCAGCTGTGACAAATACTGCTTTTTTTGTTGGTTTGCTTTTCACCCAATCTAAAAAGCCAAATGATATGTCAGAATATAAAATATCTAAGACCTTGCATTAAAACCACACTGTTGTTTTACAGATAAAGGCAAATGGAAATATATTTCAGAGTACTGCTTTCCTATAGCCAAAGCAGTCCAGTCTTTTCCTTGATACCCCTAATATGTCACTGTCTCTATGGAAAATGAGAGCTGATTTAATTGCTACAATTGGACAGCATATTTCATGTGAAATTAAATCTGAAAATACTTTAAAAGGCCATTTGGCATGATGAAAAGGCTCATAATTCTACAAAAGGACTTCTCTGTTGCTGTTAAGTGTTTGTACACTGGGAACAATTCACTGCTGCCAAAATTTGAAACAAATCAGACGAGTACTGCCAGTGAAGTAGTCTTTCATACTAAGCTTGATCCAAAATGTTTAAATGCATTGTTGTTATGACTAGAGTTAAGTTATGATGGTGGTAAGGCAATGGCTAATAATAGCTCAATTTTTGTGTGGTTTTGTAGTTTCAGGTGAAATGCATTTAGGACTGTTGGAAATACGTGTTGAGAATTCCTGTGCATTCATGGTGTTAAACTGGATGCCAGTTAATTCTTTCTGCTGTCTGAAACATGCTGCTGTTTAACTGTGATTTTACCTCTTTGCAGATACTAGAATGTGAATTCTATCTCTTAGAATTAATGGTAGGTGTTTTTTTTTGTGGTTTCCTTTTTTTTTTTTCCTGTGCCTCAGTTTGCTTTTTACTGATGAAGAATATTTTGAATTTTGTGCTATGAAATACGCATTATGCTTTTCCATCCCCTGCCCATTCCAATTTTAGAATGATGTCCATGCAGGTCTAACATTTACGTTTTCAGCAGAATGCCATAATTACTGTGCTGTCATCTGGGCTGAGTGAGGGCATTCTCACCTCCTTGCGTTGAAGCTGGACTTCTCAACAGAAAGAAGGCAGATTGTGGGAGCGGTGGGGACAGGAGGAGTGTGTATGGCTCGGCATCCTAGTGGTTAGAGCACTGTTGGGAAGGGTAAAGCCTAAGTTCTGTTTCCAGAACTGCTGCTGTTTTTAAAGGAAAGGTAACTGTATATAAGTCCTGATGCAGGGACCAGGATGTCAGAGTGCTTATTTCCCCAGGTGAATGCCAGTCAAGAGCATAAAGAGTTGTATTCTTTCTATGCCTCCCTTCTTCTTGCCTGGAAGAATCTGGAGCTGTACGTATACGTTCCAGCTTCAGCAGAAAGGGTGGGTAGTATCCCACTCAGGCTAGTCTCTAACCTGATAATTAGAGTTATCTTCTAGGAAGTGAGATGTGGGTTTGAATGCTGTGAGGGGGAAAAAAACTGAATTTAGGGCCTCCCATTTTCTGAGATGGGGCTGTAACTATTAGGCTGTTGGATGAAAGGAGTGGGGTGTGATATTTTCTTCCAGGCACTTTCAAAGAAAGGAGCTGTCCCTGCTTTTTGTAAGGGTTGCTAGCCCATTGCTGTGTTTTCTAGGGCAGCTGGAAGGATGCAGCCCAGGTTTCGTAGGGGGCTTAGGTAAAGCGGTGCCTAATTTCTGCGTATTGGTTGGGTTTGGGTGGGTTAGGCACCGAGCTCGCTGTGCTAGAGTAGTTCTGCTCGAGTGCAGGGGAGAGGAGAGAGAAACCAGGGAGGAGCCCAGTGAGTTAGGCAGCAACTGAGAAAGGATGTGTTTTGGGAACAGGACACAGAGAAGGTCGGATCAAAGTTTTTGTTTGTGCCTACCGTTGTTATAGACCCTTTTTAGCTATCCTGTTGAGATTTAATCCTTGATACCTCTGCTATACATGGCAGTAACTCTTGAGTTTTATATGCAGGAGTTTTATCACAAGTGACTGCATTTACAAGAAGTTACATTTTGGGGGTTCACTTATTTTTCCAGTATGCTATGCATTATATAGTATGTATAATAACTGTATCTCACTTCAGTGTTCAGCACATGTAACTTAATGTGGCTTTTCCCTATAGTATCCATACAGTTGGCTGCTTTCAGCGAGAGAGTTATTTCTTCTTGTTTACACCAACCTGGGCCTGAAATGAGAGGATTTGAGAGCAATGGATTTTTTTCTTTTTTTCTTTTCTTTCTTTCTTTCCAAACCAGTGTCAATTATTTTGGCATGCTTTCCATGTATGGTATTTAGTGACAGACTGTTTTCTGGCAGTATTTTGTATTTCCAAGTGGGAATTACGGGTTTGTAAGCAAATGAGGTTTCAGTGTGCTGCAGATGTGGCTTTCTGTGTCTCTGAGGGGAAGGATGCTGACAGACTGGCAACCGTGCTATGTAATGGTATTCTAGAGAGAGCACTGCCCTCATTAGAGCAGGGTTAGGTGTCAGAATGCTACTTTAAAAAAAAAATTTTAAAAATCAGTAATTGACTTGTGAACCAAATGTTTTTAATATGAACTAAGAACACATTCTGCATTGTAATCTAACTTTTATCCCGTTGACGTTTTTCCTAGGACTGCTGTTTGATAGTATATCATCCTTATAGACCTTTGCTCCAATATGTGCAAGATATGGGCCAAGAAGACATGCTGCTACCTCTCGCATGGTAATGAAGACACCGATTAACAGTAGTGCCTCCTTTCAGCAAGAAAGCAAGTGTTTAACAGTTATGCTTCAAAGGTGGTTAAGCAAAAGCAGGCTTAGCCATATTTGAATACAAAGGGTGCCCTGGTTAACCTGTGCAGGTATAAGTCCCTGACTTAGCTTATTCTGCCTTTAACCCTGTAATGATTTTACTTCACAGTGGTCTAATTTTTAGTTTTAGACTAGCTCTAATAGCACAGATTTTTACGCTACTGAATGGTGATGATGAGTAGAGGTAATCTTTTTCTATCAATGTCAGCTTTCTGTTTTATCTTGTCATAGGAGGTAGTAGCAGTATATAGGGCTTTTTAGCTGTGTTGGCAGAACTCCAGGTTTTGAACTGTTTCTCAAATACAGAAAGACAGTAAAAATACTACTTTTGTGCTCGCCCTTACTTACTTGTGAAACAGGGATAATTATTTTATGGTATTCGTCAACACGCTCTGCAGAAAAACACTTACGGTACTATAGTAGTGCTTCCAATTAAACTACTTCTGTGACTACAAGGAAAAAAATGAAAGGCTTTAAGAGATTTTTACACAGAAAGAGATCTTTTCCCTTGCTGTTTTGCCCTGCAGCCTCACTGCTTCAACCATCTGGGAAACACAAAATATTTCTAAACTGACAGCAGGTTTTGAAGTCATATAGTCTAAAGGTGAATAGGATGATACTCACAAGTTCTTTTTTGCACAGGAGGATAGTGAATGACACATATAGAACTGATCTTTGTCTGCTGTACCCTCCTTTCATGATAGCTCTAGGTAAGTACCACACGTGATGTCTCTTGTCATGTTTAACTGGATGTGTTCTGTGTGCTGTCCCATCCACAAGCATTCCTTAGAGTGCCCTCATAAGGTGCTTCAGTTTGTGTTTCACACAGTACTGACAGTGTAGCCTTGCAACTTAGAAATGCCTTGAAGAAAAATCAGATAGTTAATCCTGAGTTTTCTCTGTTGAACTGTGTAGTGTTTATAAAAAATGGAATCTTTCTAACTGTATCAAGAGTGGATCTTTGTTCAACATCCATGTCACCTGGTCTTTGCAGCTTGCCTACACGTGGCCTGTGTTGTCCAGCAGAAGGATGCAAGGCAGTGGTTTGCTGAGCTATCTGTTGATATGGAAAAGGTATTCTGTTTTTAATTCCCACCACCTGTTATGGACTGACTAGAACTGGTAGTCATGGTTATAAAACTACTGCCTTAAGTGTCTGCGGTACTGATTTGAACTTTATTCAGTGATCATAAGTTAGTTGCTGTTGAAATGAGGTAGATCTCTTGGGGAGGGAGACAATGTCAGGTCATTCGGTTATCACCCTGCTCTGAAGTGAAGACAGAACCATTGCATAATGGCAAAGTGTTGCTGCTGTTGCCATTTTTCAGATGGAAATATAAACCAAATATCCTTTAGATTTTTTGCCAGAAAAAGAATTGCTAGTGTTTTTGTCATTCAAGATTGCCAGCACGAGTTTGACTTTTAAATTCTAGTGCATGTGATTTTCTGATTCACCTTTCAGCATCGTGCCTACATACTGTTCTCATTTTCTCCCTATAAATGTACACAGTATAGCAGAGTGTAAAACGTTCTTGATGCTTTCCGGATGACCAGGACCGTGACTTCAGTCAGTGTTAAGCAGGGGGATGCCAAGATCATTCAGTTGAGTTCCCTGCTATTGCAAATTCTATGTCCAATAATCCCCTTCATAAATTTATCAGGTTCCAAGGTGCAGTTCCTCTCATCCCAATGAAGTTCTTCATCTTTACTAGTTCCTTTTACTCTTTAGGTTGACTTCTTTAACCTTGGTTTAGCTTCAGCAAGCAAGCCAAACTAGTACTCATACTCTTCATCACACTGTTTCACTCTGTGCATATTTTTCAGTCTATCCTTTTTCAAAACTGAGTCTCTGGAATTAAGTAGGATATTATGGATGAGATGTACCATTGCCCTCTGTGCCCTTGGTATTGCCCTTTATCCCACTGATGATATCCTGGCCTTGTATTTGTATTCCAGGATTTGTCTTCAAATGTAAGCACAGTGTGGATGCTATGCTGCATCAAGAGCTCTGTGAATTATGCTGTCAGGCATGTAAAAGCAGGGATAATAAATTGGCAGCAGAGGAGAACCAACCTACATTTGACAGATAAGGTTACCATACGCTTGATACTGAACATGTTTGAATGTTTACACGTCTCGGTTCTCGTGCCAGTGGTACAATCTAAGCTTGGTATTTTTTTACATTAACACCATGGACCTCTTAGCCAGCTATGACTTCTGTTCCAAGGATATATATTGTTCTAGCAGTTAATCAAAGTCCACATATTAAAAAGAAGAAAGAAGTTTACTTTATTAATTTGGAGAACGATGAAACAAATTATGAACCAAACATTATCCACCTTTTATATAGAATATTGCACTAGAAATTTAATAGGAAATTAAGTTAGTTGAAGTGCAGTAGATGGAAAATGTCCAAACTGGTAGAGAATGCTTACGCTTCCAGAAGTGGAATATGAAAGGTCAACAATTCTTATTATATGTATATAAGAATATAAAATAATATAATAGGAAT
>NW_009625043.1:0-40214 GCF_000690535.1 Cariama cristata | reverse complement strand
GCACCCGCGTGAATGAGGGGAGCATCGCTGCGAGGATGAGGGAGAGCAGCTGTGCGGAGCTGGAGAGATTTGGCTCTGTGGGAGTTCTGTGGGATAGGCTTCAGGAAACTCGACCTCTTGTTTTCCTGTCGATCATCTCAGAGTAACGCTTTTAAAAATCCTAGTCGTGACAAAAAATTACGTATAAAATACAGTAATAGATTGTGGGAAGAGTTAGTTATCGGTTGGAAAGTAGTGTTTTGCAGTAATGTGATTTCTCATACGGGAGAAAAAATTAAAACGTTACTGCATGTGTTCGAAATGATAAAAGCTTTTCCTCAAAAAGGTGGCATACTTTTGGTCTTTTAAAATGAACTTAAGTCTTCAACTGTAACGTCATAGCTAGTTTGTAAATAGAATGAATGTAACTGGATTGGTCTGTGCAGATCTGCTGAGCTCATCAGTGCTGTCAAATGGGCAATGCGTGGGTTGTGTTTGTGTGTGCGCGTCTGTGTGCGTGTCAGTCTAACGAGAATGATGCTGTTTTTCTAGGTCCTCAATACTGAGTGAAGTTTCTACCCGGTCAAGATCTAAATTGCCATCAGGCAAGAATATTCTTGTTTTTGGTAAGTAAGGGTGGTTGAGGGTTTTTTTTGTAGAAACCAAACATGTTTAAAACCATGATGTGAACAAACTGACACATCAGTTTGTTAAAATTAGGTTATGTAATATGATCTACGGTATTATTGTCTTCAGGCTGATAGATTTACTTTCTCTTTGGTTTATGCTGTTAGGTTTATAACATATATTGGAAAAAAAGGGATGTAATAGGGAATGATGAAGTGCTTCATTATTACTGTCGTGGTATAAACCATTGGATTTAGCTGGAATACTTGAAAGAAAACAACAAATAAGTATGGTCCAAAAATGTACAAAGATACTTCTGATTACTTAAACGTGTTTTGAAAAATCTTTTCTACAAAGTTAAAATTATTTCTGAAAGTGTCTTTTTTTTTCCTGTAAAAACTTACTGGCAGGTGATGATGGTTCAGGTAAAACCACACTTATGGCTAAAATACAGGGAGCAGAGCATGGCAAGAAAGGAAGAGGGCTGGAATACTTGTATCTAAATATTCACGATGAAGACAGAGATGGTAAGTTTATTTTATATGTAATCTCTTTAATTAAGTAGCTGACATGCTTTTTTAATAACTGTGGTTTCATCAGTGTATTTTGGGTTACGCCCAAGTAGCTGGTCCCAGCATTGTTCTATCAGTTTCTTAAAGGTGAAATGCATTTTACATTCAGTGTACATTCTCCCTCTTGCCCTTCTTACAGCTTGACCTGTGTATGAGGAAAAAGTACACTTGAGTAGCTCTCAGGATCCATTTACTTTTAGGGTAGATACGTTTGCTGATGTTGACTTACTGGCAGATAAGTTGTCATTTGGTATGACTACTTGATATCTATAGAAAGTGATACATCCATAAGAATTTAATTCTTAGTGTGGATTTCTGGGCGTGGGGTTTTTATGTTTTCTTCTGGAGGCTGTGTGCGGAATTTTAGTTAACTATAACAGTGATGTTTTGTTAGACTTGAATAAGTGAAGATCAGAACTTAAAGTCAGAATTAGTATTTCCTTTTCTCACATTGGAGCTTGTCTCTTTGTCCCTTGTCTTTCTCTTTGTTGCTGTTAATGATTGCTCTTCTCTGCTATATGGGAGGAGGATGATGACAAGAGACTGTTTAAAAGCAAGTCTCATGATCAGAATGCTCCTATTTTTAGGAAGTTTAGGGACAGGAAGAGATGGGGAGTGAGTTTGTTATCCTTGCTCCTAAATCTGCCTCTGCTTCTCTCATTTTGGGCGAACTGCTGGACCTCTTTGTGTTAGTTTCTGTCTTCAAAAATGGGGAATGAGACTCTTCCTATTCATGACTTCCTTCTGAGTTTTCAGTTCAGAAGAGGGAAGCAATGATGGTGGTTCATCCATGTTCCTGAAAACAAATGAACTAGGAAGATCCTATAATGCTATTTTGGAAATGGAAATGTACTGAAGGTTTGCACAAGTGATTAAGTACCATATGTGACTGGTTGTTATGGAGATTGGTCCTGCACTCGCATGGTAGTAAACTGTCTTTGGATACTAAGTTAGGCACAATGAAAGGATGAGTACATTGCCTGTGTCTTCAGTGGCCACCAAATCTTGCAGTTTTTAAAAATCTGTTGTGCTTTAATTTGAGTGCTGAGCCATTCTTGGCTTCTTGAGGTTCTTGGTGTAAGTGCTTTCTCACCATGCACAATCTTCTTCAGTACTGCATAAATACTTTAGGGGAAAAAAACCCCTACAGTTAGGAGTGTTAAGACAGCCTGTGACATCAGGCTTCTTGCAACATCAAAGGAGATGGTATTATAAACTGAAAAATGTTTGGTGTGCTATTTTTCCTGGTGCTGTCAAACCTCAAGTATGTCCATGCTTTGGAAGTATTTTGGTGCTATTCCTGAGTATCTGGAAGTGATAAGTATTTGAGGTGATTAGGAGAAGCCTGTCATAAGAACTCAGGCAGCACTAGCAAGAAAAAGAGACCTTTTTGACTGCCGCACTCAGCTGGAGAATTCAGGTCTTCGTGCATCCCTTTAATGGATGTGTTAGGATCTAATAATATATGCCTTTTTCCTTTCTGTCTCATTAATGTCATCAGGAAGCAAAATAAATAGCAAAGTGGGTCAGGACCTCCCAGCAGGCAAAGATAGCACTGTGCCTTCTCTAGGACAGGTTTTGTTTCCTTAAACTCTTTGCATGCTTTAGGTGTGTGTACGCTCAGATACAGATTTGGGAACAAAGCCTTTATAATTGACCCACAATCCTTGGAAGCCATGAAGAAACTCAGGATAGACATTCAGGAGCTTACTGTCACATACTCATTTTTGAGGGTGTCAACTTTTTATTATACCCCAACCTGTTCAAGACCAGGAAACCACAAGGATTTCCAGGGGTGTAAAATCAACACTGGTAACTGAAACTCTGTAGTGGAGCGAGAAGATCTTTTCAGCTTCTTTCCCAGGTGCTAGAAGATTTCTTTACTCTCTTTGCCTTTTTCTTCTTAATTTCAGAAGAGGTTATTCTGTCCAGGAGAAATCTTTTGGTCATAGTGCTGAGTCATTATCTACCTCCCACCTCCCTTTGGAAATCTTAGGGAAAATCTTCTGGGTTGCTTCCTATCCCTTGCCCCCCGCCCCCAAGCCCTTTCCTCCTTAAGGGATATTTGAATCTCGCTCCTCTACATTTAAAGTAGAATTACTCTAGATTGCTAAGTGCATATCTTAGTTTACAGTTACTTTTGTCTTTTCCCCTAAAGATTAGATCAGTGATTAAATTGTTTGTGTTTTTTTTTTTTTTGTAGGAAAGCTAAACAAGTGCATAGAAAGCACCTCTTTTTTGAAGGACCCCTGTGGCTAATACAGTTGCCCACAAGTTTTTGGTTTTCACTGTCATCTGCTTGTTTCTTGGCAGTAGCTGGTATCTAGCTTGGGTGGCAAGCTACACATCACCACTGTGTTGGTAATTAGCTGGTTCAGTTCTGTTAGATGTTAGTCATTCAATGTAACATGCATACTTTGGTACCTAGGTCTTAGGATAACTTAGAATAAGTCTGAATCTGTACCTGAAAAATCTTCCTGGGGTACTATCCCAAATTCTGCCTAGGCCAAGGCATTTGTTCAAGAAGAGGTTTGGGGATGCCTGAGAAGCAATCCTGAGAGAGAGAGGGTTCTCCTAGATTGTTAGCCCCGGGTACAACATCCTTGGAGCATATGGCTGCTTCGGGTTATGTGACACTGTCATTCATCTGGATGAAAGCACTTAGAACACTAGCTGTAAAGTTAACTCAGAATATTAAATGACCTTGGAGCTCAGGCCTCGGAGTCCTCTGTTAGTGGAATTTCTCAGGGAGTGTGGCGTTTTAATTTTTTGCCTTTCTTTGTGATGAGCAGGTGTTTTGTGTCTGTGCTGGTTAGTCTACTTTTGAGAGCTGAGAATCTTAATTCGTAGGAGGTAGAGGAGGGGCTTTGCATAATTTTCTTAAAGGATATGTATTTCTAGAGTAGCTTTCAGAGTCTCTTGCAGTAATGGGGCAGGGTTAAAGTGAGGGTGTACAGCAAGGCAGTGAGACAAACTACATCGACTCGTTTTGTAGTGGTACCGCATGGGTTAGGTGGTGATTATAAACACCACAGAGAATTTTCAGTTGAACTGCTTCAGATCACAAATGCAATACAGTTGTCCTGAGTCTGCCAAATGTGCCAGTGAAGTATAGCCATTCTGTTGTTGCTTTCTTACTTGCAACAAAATCATGTAGCCTTGGTTTTTTGCCTCGGGTTTGGACTCAGTCCTCAGTTGTGTTGTATATGCATATTCCAGTTGAACTGGTTGTTCCAGATTGAGCCAAGTGCTGCTGGTACACTGGTTTCTAATGGGAAAATAGTCTTTTTGTCAACATGTTTAAAGTAGTTATCTTGAAAATTATTTTTCCCTGTTTTACTTTTCTTCACAGTTTGGACAAGGGATGTCTAATTACCGCTGATACCTTTTGAATAAATGTTGGAGATATAGTTGCAGTTCACAGAATCAACCATCTGCAGTAAAATTCATCGAAGCTGGAAAATCTTTCTCATGGCTAAAGGGATAATGAAATATTGACAGGATTTAGAAATGTAGTTTTAGCAGCTATTGTAATAGTCTTTAATAAGTAGCACCTGCTTTTCCAATAGGATCTGGTAATTATTGGCTCTGTTTTGGTGTCTCATGTCGTAGCCGCTATGAAAGGCTCAGTTAACATTCACATCATGTGACTAACTAGGAGCTTGATGTGGTGCTGACAAAGTTGAATTTGCCATCACATCCTTGCCAAATTGTGAACAACCAGTACTATAATTTTTAAGTATGTTTTATATTTGTAGCAAATGTAAATCAAAAGTCATACTTCTTTACTGTAAGAAAGGAGCGAACTCTTTTATTTTCATACAATGTTATTTTTTTTTAAAAGTACATTTTAATGTGAGAGCTAGGCTTCCAGTCTTCGTAGCAGATTGATTTCACTTGAGTGATAGTTCCAACTGCATTCTAGTTCCACCTCTATTATAGTTCCAGTCTGTATTCTAGATGTTAAGCAGAAATGAAATCCTTAAGTAGGACAAAAGTGTTTAGCAAACAGAACCTTAAAGTTACTTAGAAGCAGTGAATTAGGATATTTACTGATTTTTGTTACTTGCTAAGGTGTGAAAGTCTTTCCTGCGATCAAAGCAATCACCACAAGAGAATCTATGGAAGTGCTGCTGAGAGTCGTAAACTTTCATAGGCTATAGGTAGACTTCAGTTAGGTTTTTAAAACTTTCATATTTGCTTCAAGGACACCATTCTGCATAGACATAGTTAATATCTATTAATAACCTTTAACTCCTCGAAAGCTCGCAGGTTTTTTATTCACTGGTAGATTTCTGCTTTTGGGAATACACAAAGGATGCTTCCGGAATGCAGAGGATAGAGTCCTGCATAGATGTTTCGTTTACTATTGTATAATAGTAAACCTGTAAATGTGTTCAAGTTACGTCCTAGCTTCCTTTCTGTTTTCCCAAACTTTTACCAGACTTTCCCTCTGTCCTTAGAGGTCTTCTGATAGCTTTAGATTTGTACATCCTGTGCTGTGAGAGTCCTCTGGGGTATCAGTGAGATGGTTTCCTGAAGTTGGGAGGAGGGAACCAATGGGTGATTATGCAAAGGTGCATTTCTTAGATACACAACAATTATCATTACTGTTTACAGCAACGGACAGATCTGAGATTTGCAGTTGGGAATAAGAAGATCTTTAAGTTAAAAGCGTAACTGTTGGCCTGTTTGTGTGATGACTGATGTTTGAATGTCTTATGGCAGCCTAACAGTACTTAAGTAGGAGTGTAACAAATGCTTAATGAAGACTGCCCACGTATAGCATCTTAATGTAATCTGTCTGTAACTTGGGTGTTCAGTAATTTTATCCAAGACTTCATTAGAAGGGCAGTATATATCTCTGTACTCTTTTCTCCTTCCAACTTCCTTAGTCAAGTTTTTGCCTTTTTCTAGAGCCAGTGTTTTTGATCCTGATGGATTCTTTCCTAGAGTAAAATTATGATAGCCACAGCAACTGGATTTATTTTGTGAAGTTAAAAGATTTGGAGAACAGAGCAGGGAAATAGTGAGGCAGAGTAATTTTGAAGCTCAGTAGCTGTTTTGAAAATCTAGGCTCTGCAGTGATTAGTTTGCTGATCTGTGAATTTCAGAATTCACGTATCTTGTATGTAATACCTATAGAGACCCACTGTTCCCTCTGAACAGCTGTAGTAGAATAGGGAATACTTTGGAAGAGGTACTAGGAAGAGTCTAGAAGATAGAAACAAATGGAGAAAGTTTTTCTCTTTTCAGGAGAAAGTTCTGAGGATGATGTAATTATTTTCTTTTTTAATTTTTCTTTTCTTTTTTTTGAATTTGGACAGAATTGGTTGTTCAGAGTACCTGATACATCATTCCAGGATGATGCTGCATTTTCAGTTTCTTCTATTCTTGCCAGAGTTCAGGTTTGGGGTAAAACTTCTCATGCCAGCTGTCTGTCCCAGCTGATTTCACACATCACCACCTCAACCCCCACCTTGAATTTCAACAAAAAAATGTCCACTTGCTATCAAAACACTGACAGGGAGAAACACGAAACCTAAAATACCAAATCATTTGTCCAGTACTCATTCTGTAAGGAGCCTGCAAGTAGGAGCCAGTGTTAAGTCAGTATGAATTAAGAGTGGGTAGCACAACTTTAAAGTTTGGAAGGTTGTAAGTTTATCCTATGTTTGCTCCTCCTACTCCTGTGCTAGAAACCTAAGCTGCTTATTGCTTGTAGCTTGTTTGCAGCTTATTTCTCTTGTGAGATGTCTTTAGTATGTTAAACCAGCTTATGTGTCTGAGTGACACCTAAGGCTTCCTTGCTGGACTCAGCTATAACCATCCCCTTTCGAATACCGAGTCACATGTGTGTCACATATATTCTGGTTTTACTTGGACTATACGTATTTCAAATTCAGGAATGTTGGGCAGTATCTAAAAACTGTTGTGTCAGCTGTCCTTAGTAAAAGCCAAAGAACAGAAATTTTTTTTTTTGAACAAGAAGATTCTGAACCAAGAAAAAAAATCCTGTTAAATGAAAGCATCTACTGAGTAACGTAAGCATTTACACATACACCCATCTTAAAAATAGACAGGCAAGATCTACTGGTAGCTGAGGTTTGGCCTTCTAATTAACACTAATGTACTCATCTGTTTACTCGTAGACTAGCAAAGCAAAAAGTTGACTTCTCTTGAGTTAAAACTGTACCTTTTCCTTTCAGATCATACTCGCTGTAATGTTTGGATTCTGGATGGAGACTTATACCATAAAGGGCTACTGAAGTTTGCAGTTTCTGCAGAATCCCTGCAAGACACCATTGTAGTCTTTGTTGCAGATATGTCTAGACCTTGGACTGTTATGGAGTCTTTACAGAAATGGGCCAGTGTCTTGCAGGAACATATTGATAAGATGAAAATTCCTCCAGAGGAGATGAGAGACATGGAACAGAAGTGTAAGTCTTTGGGCATCCATACATTCTTGTCTTGTCTTTTTTTTTTTTTTACTGGCTCTTGCAACTTTTGTAACGATAAATTTCTTCACATTGGTGGTTTGAGAGTGGGTTGGGTAATAATTACTTTGAAGTTGGTCCCTTCCAACCCAAAGCATTCTATGATTCTAAGTTGTGATTGCAACTCTAGTTCAAATAGGCTATTAGGCTTTAAAACAACTCTTCCAGTTTTGCTGTGCTAACAAAACATCAGGTGAGTTAATGGTCTAAATCCTTTGCAATAATTTTGATGATTTGATTTTTTAAAAGGCCAATTTTTTTTAAAAAAAAAACAGAATCATGTTTTTGAAAAAAGTGACAAAATTCAGTACTGAAGTGAGCTGTTTGCTTTCCTGTGCTATCTGAGCCAGGTCCCATTCCCATACTGTGTTTGACTTCCAGTAGGTGTCTTTGCCCTTCTTTTTCATGAGGCTCAGGCTGTGATCCTGGTACGTGTAATTGTCTCTCACTACAGCCATTCCTACCCTTGTGACTTTAGGAATGTTGTATAAAGTAACTTTCTTTCCTGGCATATCTGTGGCAGGAAAGAATCTGGCACTGGCAAGCAGTCATTGCTGCAGTATTGTTTCCTGCAGCTTCTTTTCTTTCCTAAAATAGTTTTGAATGTTTATTGAGAGTTTTTTATGTTTTCATATCGAATTACTCCAAAATAAATTCCTTCAGTGGAAAAGACCTTAGCAACAGGCATTCCTCTGCAGCTGAAGTATCGATTCAGACTCATGCGTGCTCATTGCTGCTTTTGTTCAGGGCTGGTGGCTAGCTGTGCCAAAGTGTTTAAACCTTTCAAATACTGTGTAGGAGCTGCCTTAGATTCACTTTAGGGAGCAGTGTAATGTGTTTGGCCTGTGAGCATTCAGAGGTATTTGTATAGCTGATAACCTTTCTGAATGTTAAATATTCCTTTCCCAAAAGGCTTGTGCCTACAGCATGCTAGCTAGAGTTTAAACTTAATGATTGAAACCACCTGGTTTTGATCACTAGCTTATATTAAAAAAAAAAAGGTAGTAAAATCTGACAATTTTTAAGGGAAAAAGCTTTTTGTGTGAGAGATTTTTTGGGGAA
The DNA here is from genome assembly GCF_000690535.1 of Cariama cristata. Lineage (NCBI taxonomy): Eukaryota > Metazoa > Chordata > Aves > Cariamiformes > Cariamidae > Cariama > Cariama cristata. The sequence goes on along the minus strand of NW_009625043.1, from coordinate 31,477 downwards.
TGGGAGATGGAAAGGCAGTTCTAGTCGCAAAACACAGCAGCTAACCTGATTTACACTTTTCTGAAACACACCGAGTTTTATGGCAATCCAAGTAAATGTGGATTTTGTGCACTTAAATTTTACTTCTGAAAAGAGAAGTGCTTTCAGCCTTCACTGAGAGCGTACTGTATGGAGGAGCCAGTTACAGCTATGGCAAACCTTTAGCACCGTATTTGGGGAACTTAGAAGACATTCCAATAGTATTGTCTTAGAGATTTCTAAATTACAATAATGTAGAAATGCCTAGTTTCTCTTGCGCTTTAATAGAGTCGAGGGGAAAGGAAAATGTGAGAGCCGCTTAATTCACACGCTTGCAGGACTTTGCTGCCATCCTATGGCTGCCCAGTGAACTTCGGTCCAATGTCAGCATGCAGGTGAAAGAGGCCTTCATGTCTCCACTCCCAAAATTCCATCTCGCTCCTTTCTCGGTCACTGTGCAGAAGACTTGTGTCATGTCAGATACTTGTCTTCTGAGTTCTTGCAGACTGCCACTGGTTTAGGCAGATTAATTGCTTGTAATAATTGTTGGATGGTAGGTCCATATTTGACTGGGGATTCTTAAGAAGTTAAAGGTCCCCTTTCTTTCCAAATGGCTTCATGAACATGGGGTACCTCAAAGACAGACTTGGAGTCTGTCCATGTATTAGTGGTTTTGTCCTTTGATAATTCTAATGCTCTTAGTAGGGCTTTGCTTTCTGGGCCGACATGTTGGATGACAGAGCTTTAGCCTCAATTACTTCTTTAATGGTTATCACTGCATATCCTCCTTTTTGCATTCCATCCCGCATCAAGCTGCTGCCATCCACGAACAGGTCCCAGTCCACATTGTGTATTGCTATGTCTTTCAAGTCCACTCTGCTGAAGTACGTCTGTTCCATCATTTGCAGACAGTCGTGAATTAATTCTCCATCAGGATCAGTAGTTAGAAAGGTCGCTGGATTCAGGATGCTGGTTACTTTCAGTTCCACATCGTCTTGTTCCTAAAGGATGGCTTGATATTTCAGCATCCGACTTGGTGACAACCAATTTCCTCCTTTTTGTTCTAGAACTGCTATAACTGCATGGGGCACAAATACAGTTAGTTTTTGCCTGAGTGTCAATTTTCAGGCCTCTTGGATCAACAACACTGTAGCCGCCACTGCTCAGAGACATGTTGGTCATCCTTTGCTGACATTGTCTGGTTGTTTTGAAAAGTACCCCATGGGTCTTTCTCACGATTCTAGTCTCTGGGCCAACACTCTTAAGGCAATATGTAGTCTTTCATGTACAAATAGTTCAAATGGTTTTTCTAAATTTGGGAGGCCTGAAGCCGGAGCACTCATTAAGGTTTGTTTAAATTTTGTAAACACATCTCTGGACTACTGAGTCCAAGCTAGGAGGTCTCCTTCCGCTTGTACAGCCTCACATAAGGGTTTAGCAGTGAGTACAAAATTCATTATCCAAAGACAACACCATCTGGCCATTTCAAGAAATGCCTTAAGTTCTTGTTTTGATTTGGATTCGGGGATTTGACAAATAGCCTCTTTCCTTTCGGTTCCAAGACAACGCTGGCCCTGGGAAACTGTGAATCCCAAATACATTACTTCGTGCCAGGTAATCTGTGCCTTTTTCCGGGACGCTTTGTACCTCGCCAGTCCCAAAAAGTTTAGGAGGTCTATTGTCATTTGTATAGAATCCTCCTTATACTTGCTGCTAGCAATATATCATCTATGTACTGCAGTAAGGTGATATTTTTGTGCATTTTTTTTGCCAGTCTTCTAATTCTTTGGCCAATTCGTTTCCAAAGATTGTAGGGCTATTTTTAAATTTTTGTGATAATGCTGTCCAACACAAATGAGTTTTTCTACCAGTTTTAGGGTTTCTCATTCAAAAGCAAATAGTTCCTGACTCTCAGCTGCTAGCAGGAGGTAAAAGAACACATCTTTCAAGTCCAGTACAGTAAACCATTTATCTGTTTCCCTCACGGTGGTTAGCAGAGTATACGGCTTTGCTGCTACCGGGTGGACATCCTGTACGATTTGATTTATAGCCCTTAAATCCTGAACTAATCTATATTCTTCTGAGTTTGGCTTTTTAGCTGGTGATATCGGAGTGTTGTATTCTGATTGGCATTCTCTCAATAACCCAAAATTTACGAACCGTTGTATTCTAATCCTTTTCTAGCTTCCAGTTTAATTGGGTACTGCTTCTGTCATACCGGTCTGGTGTCTGGTTTTAGTTGGATGACTACCGGTTCTGCCACTTGGGATCACCCTGATGTTCCTGAAGCCCATACTAGAGGTGTTAGAGCATTTTCAGCTTCTTCTGGTATTTCCTGTAACTCTCCTTCTTTCTGCAACACAAAAATTTGGGCATGCAAAGCTTTATTTTCAGGCATATGGATTTGAATTCTCCCTTTTGCAAAAGTAATTTATGCATTCAGTTTACTTAATATATCCCATCCTAATAGCGGCATGGGGCAGTCCAGTATATAGAGAAATTGATGCGTTAACACCCTTTTCCCAATTCCAAACTTCATAGGCTGGAAAACCAGCTGATTTTCTTTCTGTCCTGTGGCACCAATAATCAGTGTGCTCTGATTACTCAAATTGCCCCTGCATGTATTTAGTACTGAATAGGTAGCTCCCAGATCTACTAAAAATCTTATTTTCTCATTCTCCAACTTTACTGTCACCAGAGAGTGAATACTCGATTCTGTGACTCTGGTGTGTGCTGGAGTCCTCATGATTCCTCTGGCCTGTCGAGATTCCGGAGAACTAGTCCCATCTGGGTCACCGAATTCTGTTACTGGAAATTGTAACCAAGAAAACTCTCCAAACCAAATGATAGTTTAGAAAGGCAACATTGGTTTATTGTAGCGCTGGGTGCATGGGGGATTCCTCCTCCTAGCATGCACACCAAGCCACGTGAAGATACACATTATATACAATAAAATAATAACCTATTCATAGACATTGCATTTTCATTGTTATTCACACACAGGATTGGTTATAAGTTTCTTGCTCCTAATGTAAATTAGTATGCATCCTCAGATAGCACTAGTGAAGCCTTTTTATCAACTACGCGTGCTCCCCAAGCGGGATTTTTCCCTCTTTTGGGGACACCAATTGAGTTGGAGGTCGAGATCTGCCACTACTACAATTACCTCTGTCCTGCTTTCAGCCGATTTACTGCTGATGTCCCTGGCTTTTAAGATTTTATCAGCTTATCTCCTCTTTCGACCAGAACTTCCTCCCTTGAAGGCCTCTTTTTGTGTTCTTAGTAACGGTGTTCTCTTCATTATTTGTTCTTTGTCTTGTTAATTGTTCTCAACCTTGGGATGTCAGGCTAAAGAAGGGGCCTGTTCTCTGTTCTTTGTATACTGACTAAATTGGTTAAGTCTTCGATATCAGTCACAGAAAAATTTTCTACGTTTTTCTTGTTCTGCTGTTCAGTGCTTTTATGATCTGCCTAGTTATGTAAGTTGTAGTGTTTGTCTGCCATTTCCATATTGCAGTTAAACAGTACTCTGAGACTGAGGATTTTATTGTTACTAGGACAGTTAAACCTTAAAAATATTTGTGGATTGCTTTCTTGATTGTACTTCCAGTCAGTTGCTCCTGTGCCATGAATGATACATCTGTTTTTGTTACAGTTAACTTTCAGTACCTTGTGTAAATGAGCAGTAACAGGAAACAAAGCAGTTAACTGGAAACTTGCATTCATTTGCTGTGTTAAATGCAAAAGTCTAAATAAAAGGCGCTTTTCCTAGATAAGCCACAAGTTTGGTAGATAAATCAGCACATGGTAGCGCAGGTGAGATTTTTATGGTATATCGTCACCTGATGAGAATTTTTCAAATGTAGTAGGCCATTCCTAGTACTCGACCTTACTGATAGGTAGCAGAATAGTACTGATTTGTCAGATGAACAGTTCTTTTTCTGGCTTCCTATTTTATGTGCATAATCTTACCTGTATTTCCTGTTCAAAAAAAAAATTAAACCAAAGTAGTTTTCCACTAATTCTTAATACAGAAAACAGTTATTTCCCATACCATATAGAATATGACTCCTTAATATGAATTACGTGGAGGAGAAAATATTCATAGCTTACTAGAAAAAAGGAAAAGGAAAAGATTTGTACAAGCTGTTTGGGCCCATGATGAACTTTATGTCCATTAAAAGTTTGAGAGTGGAGCTCAAGTGAGAAATAGATAGGGGAGGTAAGGAAGAAGTGTTAAGTTGCTGTGTGACAAAGAAACACTTCAACTGAAGTGAGCTTCTTTATTAGCTGCTTAGAATGCAGTTTGTTCATAAGAGGTAGTCTGACAGCACTTGTGATGCAGGTTTACTTGGATTTAACAAGAATAAAGTTTGAATGGGAATGGGGATTGAGTGAGTCTTTTAAAGTGTTTAAAAACCTATCACTAACAGGCACTTAAACCACTTTAATTCAGAAACAAGTGTATCTGCGTTCAAAATACAGCAGTTAGAGGTTCTTAGTGTAGCTTTTGCCTTCTTTTAACTCCATGCTTTTAATGCTAGTAGTTACTTGTTCAGTAGACATGCTTGTTAACTAAAGCTGAGTGTTTTCTGTAGCGTTGCTCAGTCTCTGATCAGGGCTTAATGCCAGACCATATGCATTATTAACAATCCACAACAACAGTTCATCACCACAGTGAAGCTGTTTTTCCCTCCATGCATGGATCAACCAGAGTGAGATAAGGCCTTGTGGGTTGCTGATCTGTGATGCATGGTGTTTGGTACTGCTTACTCTCGGGGAGAGGGAAGAGTTGGGACTCTTGCCTCTCTAGGATTATGGTCTTCATTCCCATTCACCAGAAATTCATCAGGATGTGCCATCAGATTTCTGAAGTTTCTGTGTTGTGTTTGCTATTATTTATATTAGTAAAATTCTTAGGATATCTTGAATAATGATTTGTATCATATGGTCAGAGTCTTACTGTTTCCAAGAGAAGCTTTTCTTTCCCAGATTTGAGGGGGTTTATACTAATAGATATCTCAGTAAAGAAAAGGTTTTTCTGCTTTGATATGAACAAAACTTAGGAAACTAATATTGTCTGATTACAATGCTGTAGTACGTTGAGAGCGGTATTGTCAAATATTCTTTTACATCTGATTAAGTCAGAGAGGTTTGTCTGAATGATTGTAGTGAATGTAAATGATGTTCTTTTAACTGCTGTAGTACACTTGTCTTCAGTAGGTTTTTTTTCTATCCTGAGCTAGGAAGAGTCTGAGTAATAAAATAAGTACTTTTTAAAAACCCTTTTCTAGTTAAATACTCTGGAATGGCTTTGCGTTCTTTGAGATAGTCAGTAAACGCATTTAATGTGCGGAATGTATAATGGAATTTTGATTTCCAGTTGCTGAATGTGAAACAGTACTAGAGGAAAGCATCTCTCTGAAAGCACTGTTGTTTCCTTTCCACCAGACGGCACTGCCTCCCCAAGTTTAAAAGCAACTGCATTCAAAATTTTTTTTTTAATTTCGTTGGACCTTAGGATATATTGAATTAGTGACTGGAATTCTTATGGTCTTTATTTAACTTTTTTTTTAAGCTTTTCTCTGGACTAGAGGTCTCTTGTTTTCCACATGAATCACACAATTTTATATTTCAAATAAAAATTGTAGATTGTGCAGCTTTGAACAGAAGTGTTTTTCTGATTTGTCCTTCCTTCCACATGCCCATTCTATTGCAGGAATGGTTCCTATTTTGAAAAGGTACAGTGACTTCATTTTGCAAGATCTGTATTATAAACTTTCCTGAGGTTTTACCACTTCCTAAACCTCAGAAGTATCAGATGGCCTGCAGTACAGTTGCAGTTCCTTCTCTGTCACATGGATGGCTCTACTGAACAACACTCTCTTTGTGACTGTGCTGGAGATTGGGAGCTTTTTCGAAGAGTTTTCCTTACTGTGCGTACAGTCAGTCTGCTCCCACTGTTTCTAAAATAAAAGATGCCTTCATGGGAGCAAATCATGGAGCTTTACTTGCCTCTTTCCTGAGTGTTCCTCATGGCTGAGCAAGGAGGAGGCTTCAGGTGGGATTGTCATGTGAGGGAGAGCCCTGGGCCTTTGGGCAATGCTGTGCCTGGGAGCAGACACGTCTAGCAGGCAGATTTATCTGCATCCGGAAAAAAGACAAAAGCTTGAAGTTGCAGCCCAGTTTTGATAAAGCATGTGTGGGGTCATAGTGCACTTCCAAAGTGGTGTTAATACTATTTCTTTAGCACTTTACTATTTTATAGTATTCAGTATTATTGGAACACTCATCATTGCCATAAAATTAAAACACTGAAAACATAGAAAGCGTCTAGTTTCCTCTGGACTCCACTGTAGTTTTCCAGAATGTAACTGAGTCTCTTCAGGTAACATTTAGAAGACCTAGAGTCTGTATTTATGCAGTGTATTTCTTATATTTCTAGCATTGGACTCCTGCAACAGAAATGTAAAGTAATAGAAACGTAAATTGACTAATAGTTCATAAGAAAGAGTAGCTGTTTCAGCTTGGTGTTTTCTGTGTCCATTTATATTTTCACCATGCTTTCTTCCAAAACTGGGTACAAATTGAGTATAGGCTATGTTGCTAAACTACATTTATGTTTTCTGTTGTCAACTCCTGTATAATGAAATGCATTGAGTTGAGAAATGTGCATACTATAGCTCTTGGAGCTAGTTTTGATTATTTGTGATGCTCCAAACTGCACTTGATTTAGCTTGCTGTAAATTTTGGTGGAAGGGAATGGTTGTGTTTGAAGGGGCAACACAGCTTAAGCTTGCATTCTGTTCTCATGTAGTGCCTCATTATAAAAAGAAAAAAAGAGATTTCTAGTTAGTCATAGATTAATTATAGTTTAAAAAGAACAACTAGTTCCTTTGTTGTACCTTAAGAAGATCGATCTCTCTCTTAATAGTTATAAAGGAGTTTCAAGAGTATGTAGAACCTGAAGAAGGCTACCAAGGGTCGCCACAGAGAAGAGGCCCTTCTTCTGGCCAAGAGGATGAACATGTTTCTTTGCCACTTGGAGAAAATGTGCTGACTCACAACCTTGGTATTCCTGTGCTGGTAGTTTGTACAAAAGTGAGTTTCTAGTTCTATTTACTACCATTGAAAAGTTTAATTACTTTTCTTTTAGAAGGCATTCTTTATACATACATGCAGAATGAATTCTGCACTAATACTAAAGGGATTTATTTTAAAAGTAAGCTTCTATCATCAGTGTCAATTTTTAATTTTGCAGAAGGGTAATAACCTTACCAATTAATATGTTAACTACTTTGTCTTTTGATTAATTGTTGGCATTTTAAAACCAAAGATTCAAAGTAAATATGTGTGTAATATCAAGGAAGATGTCCTGAGATGTGCTGGGCTTAAATGACTGGGTTTTTCTGGTTTTGTTTTTCTCGCTTTCTTCCAGTGCGATGCAGTGAGTGTGCTAGAGAAGGAGCATGATTACAGAGAAGAACACTTTGATTTCATTCAGTCACACATCCGTAGATTCTGCTTACAGTGTATCCTTTCCTCGCTGAAGAGATTTGCTGTAATCTGGGACAAGAAAATACATTTTAATATTGAATTGCACCTTAAAGTTAATCTGAGAAATTGCACTTCAAGATTACTTGGTATTTAGTTATTTACTACATAGCATTTATTGTTTTGAAAATGTTGAGAGATGTATAAAACTTTTATACTTTTTAAATTGTGCATGCGATTTGGAGGTTTTTTCCTTTACAAAGGATTTGTCTTGCATTTTACGAGGTGGTTTTTCTTGGTTTTCCCCTCAGAACTTGCAGTTTGCATGTAAACCTGAGATCTCAGCTGTCTCTTAAGTTTTTGACTTTTTCAAAGTTGAGTGCCTGGGAGAGTAGGTAACTTTTTTGTATGTCAAAGAAAAGTATCATGAGTCTTCTCCTGTTATATACCCTTTCTCTCCCTGAATACTAAATGACTATAGCTTTTGCCTTGAACTACTTCTCAAAATTAGGTCTAGTAGATATATGTCCATTAGCTCCTGTTTTGAAATTCTTACTATAATTTGAGAGCTATATCTGACATAATTTTCCTTAAATAAATAATCAGATGGGGCTGCCTTGATTTATACATCAGTTAAGGAGGAAAAGAATCTTGATCTGTTGTATAAGTACATTGTACATAAAACATACGGTTTTCAGTTTACCACGCCTGCCTTAGTGGTAGAAAAGGATGCAGTTTTTATGTAAGTTAATTGTATAAGTAGCATGGTTTCAGATTGTTTTCTATTAAGCGCTGCACTTCATATAACATACATATAAAAATAAATTGAATGCTTTGTGTCATTCAAAAGCTTAGCTGAATTAAAAAAACAACTTAGTGCATATTACTGGGGTTACTTGACTTAGTATACCATTCCAACTTTTTAGTATCTTTGGAATTTAGCTGAGAATTTAGAACTGACCTGTAATAAAACTGCCTTGTTCAGGTAGAGGGCAGTAAATAAGTGGTCACTGTAGAAGTGCTTTTTGTGACTGAAAAGGCAAAGCTTGCTTTCTTTTTATAGACCTGCTGGTTGGGATAATGAAAAGAAAATTGCTATTTTACATGAAAACTTCACAACAGTGAAACCAGAAGATGCATATGAGGACTTCATTGTAAAACCTCCTGTACGAAAGGTAAGGAGGAGTAAATTATTCCTACCCCCCAACAAATAAGTGCAGTTTGCTTGAATGGCTGCTAATAACTATTAATATTGAAGAATAATAAATCTAAATGTAATTTTTTTTTGTCCAAATGTGTGAAACATCAGGTTTTCATTTTCCAATTGTTTAAAATACTGCAAGCAAACACAGAGATCATTCACCTTAGTGAATGAAAGGCAGTCCAAAGATAACCTTTTGACGTGAAGATTTTTGCATGCGTGGGGCAAAAACACTTTTTGAAAATGGAGAATACTGTTGTAGGACTTCAACAATCTATATATATATATACACACATGGCATTGAGATTACCATGTAAAGGCAAATCTTGTAAAACAAGACAGTATATCACTATTGTATTACTATATTATTAATGACAGATTTCCTCATGTAAGGCAAGAGCAGTAAATAATCCATATAAATTCTGTATATTGCTAATTTTGTGAGTATAGGCACACAGGAATAGGATATGTGTAAAATGGATAATATGGAAGACTGTAAATTAAATTGTATTCTAGTCTGTATTGGAAAGCTGCTTTTACAACTTTCATATACGCTTAACATTTCTAGCTCAAACCCCAGTATTTGGAAAAGGGAGGAGTACTGTTTGAAGCTTTCATGTAAGGGAAAGGTTTAATCCTGTTGTTTGTAACTCATGGCACCTATAGGAAATAATCATTGCCTAATAGTGTAGTGACTGATAAAAGCTAGCATAATGCTTTTGGGAGCTGAGGGATTGAGTGTCAGGTCTTATGGAGTAAGGTAATCTCAGATCTTTGAAGACATGCTGATGAGATTAATATCTAAATTTCAAAAGATGAATGTGGCTACTTATCAGGCACTCATCTTTCTAGAATACCCACAGACTGGCATCAATGCTCGTCTACTCCATTCACTTATTTTTTTTTTTTTTAATGACAACTTACTTTAACATTACTACTCTTTTAAAAGTGAAAGAAGTTTGTTTTTTTTTTTTAAAAAAGAGTAGTATTAAAGATTTGCCTCTCTTTCTTCCCTTTTGAAACATAAGAACAGTTGCAGTAATTTCAGTTTTTACTTCTAATAACAAAATATTTTGTTCAACAGTTAGTCCATGATAAAGAGCTGGCAGCAGAAGATGAACAAGTATTTCTTATGAAACAGCAGGTAAGAATGGAAAAGTGAACGCAAATCCTTACTAAATAAGCTTTCTCTTTAAGCTCTCCATTGTTACTGCCTTCAGTTTTTCAGTCCTCATTTAAATCACTAGATAGCCACTTTTCAGCTTTGCAAATTCAGATGTAATTGTGAAATAAGACTTTTAATTATTTTAACAAATACAGGTAGAAAAAGTGGCCACTTATCTTGGCAAATTGAAAGGAAAATATGCTGAGAACAGAAATAATTTACATTTCAAAGGAGAAGAGCAAGCTGGTAATTTGAGATTTCACTACATAGATGTACTGATCTGTAAAGAAATACTTTAAAAAAATAACATCTTAGTGTTGCAGTTGTCTTACAGCCAGAGGCTTGAAAGACTTTAGTCAAATTTAGCCATGCTGTATCTTGTTATTTTCTTTTCTGCTCTGTTGTTTAAAAAAACCAATACTTTCCTGTATAGCTGATTATAAATATCATAGAGGTTACAGACTTGGGTGTCTATAGTTCTGGCTTATAGTTCTGGAATGGCTGTGTAAGACAAAGAACTGAAGCTTATTTACTCATTTTAACTCTGTCCTCTAGTGGTAAAGCCTGGAAGTATATAAATATCTGTATACCGGAAAAAAAAAATTATCAAATAAATTAATAGTTATTCAGCTTCATTGTATTTTATTCCTTTATATTTTCTGAAATGTATTTAATATGCTTAATATGTTGTTTTTGCAGTCATTCCTTGCCAAACAGCCAGCAACGCCTACAAGAGCATCAGTAAGTAGATCCAAGAGAAGAGTCGGGAGGTATTTTGTTTCCTTCTAGGGAAGAGGGAATGATTCTAACCTGTGGAGGTTCATTTTTTTTTAAATGTACATGTAAAATACATAATGTCCCCAAACTGCGGAAGGTAAATTAAAAAAAAAAAATGGCCATATATTAAAAAGTTGTGTATAAATTACTTCATTCTTATTCACTGTGGAAGCATAGAAATATCTGATGATTATTGAACTCCAAATTTCCTACAGTTCTTCATCCTTTCTTTTAGTGGAGGCGTATGCCCAAAGTAACTGGTGTTGTGTTCTTTGGTTTTTTTTCCCCAGTGTGCATACACTACAGTGTTAATATAAAGGTTTAAAAAGTAACTTGTATGTAATGTTATGTTTGCTTTATATAAATAATCCATTTAAGTTCTTCTCTGATTTGTGTGATTTTGACTTTTTTTAAGGAATCTCCTGCAAGAGGCCCTGCAGGATCCCCAAGAACTCAAGGCAGAGCTGGTCCCGCCAATGTACCCAGTGCCTCACCGATAACATCAGTTAAGAAACCAGATCCAAATATTAAAAGTATGAATAAGCATTTTACTGTTTTTATCATGTGTTATTTCCCTTAAAAAAAAAAATCCTCTTTTGTAGAAAGATTTTGGAATTTATTCACTAATGGTATAGTTTGATAACAGGAATGAATTTATGGCATAGCTTCAGGTTTGATTCTGTCTTTTTTTTTTTTCTTCTTTTTCTTGTCATTCATATGACTTGAAGTAGAGTTCTGTTATTGCCAAGCAGTCAGACAGAGTTCAACTACATTATTTCCTTAAGTTGCCTGAATACATTTATTATGCATAAGTTGGATTATTAGAGTAGGGACTGATTTGAACTTTATGCAGTTTTATACTTCATATCCCTTATTCTGGAATCCACAATGAAACCTGTTCTGCTAAATCCTGTCTACAATGTCATTTTCTACAGTATGTGAAGTAACTTGGAAATGACACCCTTTCCCCTCCCTCAGTCCTAAGATGGAGCTCCATGTTGCTCCTCTCTGTTCATTAAGAAAACTGGTAGGGCCATTACTGTTTTTAATTATGCACTGTGGTGCCATACCTCATTTACAGTGGTTAAAATACTCATGCAGTTCTGGATCATGTCTCATTGCTGTATATCCAAGTTCTGATTTATGGAAGGTAGTGTGGCATGAAAGACTGCACTAAAATGTCTATGCAGTTTGTTAATGGACTTATAAATCTTTGAATTGCACATCCATACTTAATACTTTGTTTCTTGGCTTCTACATCTAGAAAAACCAAAAGCATACAAATATTTAGATTAAAATTTTGTGAACCCCTCCCCCATTCCATAAGACCGGTAATATGCTTTCAGTCATCTTTGACTTTGCCAAAGAATGCAAAGGACTAATGCCTTTAAATTGAGCAAGGAGAGATTCTCTCATATTTGAAGGTTAATTTGCTTGATTGGTAACAGAGTTAAGTATGTATGTAAAAAATCCGTTCTATCATTTACCAGCAATAACTATTCTGAGAGAGAGAGAGAGATTAATATATATTTGTTTTTTATTTAGATAATGCTGCAAGTGAAGGTGTCTTGGCTAGTTTCTTTAACAGTCTCTTGAGCAAGAAGACTGGCTCTCCTGGGAGTCCTGGTGCTGGAGGAGTGCAAAGTGCAGCCAAGAAATCAGGTATTCGACTTGTTATTGCAGGCTGTTTTGCATATTTTTAATATTTTGTTTGGCCCACATTGGTCTAACTGTGTGTATCTTTTAAACTGGTCAGTAAAGTGACAGACCTTGACAGAAAACAGTGCCAAAATGTGCAGCCTTTAAAAAAAGGACTAAACTACTACAACTTCACAACTCCAAGGTGTCTGTTAAGCCTGTTAGAACTTGAGTCTTCATGTGAAGTTATACTGCTGCGATATAAATAACATTTGAGTCTATTCCGGAAGTGCTAATTTCTTTTTTTACTTTATAATTCCTTCCTTTCTTGACACTTAACTGTTGCTTGAAGAAAATGCAGCTTATTGGGTTTGGATTGTAGTTTCCAGTCAAAGTACTGAAATCTCTCCAGAGTTGAAGTTTGAATGAATTACTTCTTATGACATCTTGAAGTTATTCTCTCATTAATTATTTAGCATTTTTTTTTGTGATCCAACACAACTGATAACACTGATCAAGTGGATTTGTTCTGTGTATGTGCCTATGATTGCATTGTATGCAATATTTGCTGATAAGTAATTGCACAAGTTTAGGTGAAAATAAAAGAAACCTGTCAGAATACTTGCTATATACAAAATTCAGTGTTGTAAAACACGTTTGTTCTACCTGCTATTAGAAATTTATTACTTTGATTATTTAACTGTTTCTTTTTGATATTGGCATTCCCATCACACTTAATGTTCAGGAGCTTTCCTTCCAGAATTATTTCACTACTAAATTATTGATAAATATTCTACTTCTGATGCCAGACTTGTGAAGTCATGTGAAATTTCACAGTGATGCTAAACCCACAGTTTCTGATTCTTAGAGGAGGGTGTAAGGCCCAGACATTCTGAATTGGAAATGAAAAATATTTTATGCCAACCACAGTGATCATATTGCCAATAAGAGAACCAGAGCAGTTGTTGGAGTGCGGGTGTTTGAACTGAAACTACTCCTGGAGAGGGGAAGTAAGGATTTTTTTTTTTAACTTGGAAAGGGTTTTATATAACAGTCCATGCTCTGAAAGCTCAAAAATGGCTAGAATTTGACTTAGGCAAGTTAGTATTTTGTTGGGGTTTTTTGTTTGTTTTAGCATATTGAATCATGTAATTTATATTTATGAAATTTATTTATAATAAAGATAACAATAAAATAGTTATTTGTATTATGTATTATCTATGTAATATTGTTGTATCTACATTATAAAATATTTAATTAATTCTTTCTTAATCCAGAATGCCCTCTTCAGTTAAACAATGAAAGATGTCTCCTACTTCATCAAGTGCAGCCTTGTGCTATTATTGACCACAATATAAAATTACCTGTTTTTATAGAAATAGGACTAGAAATAATTTTTAGGGATTACTTCATCCATGCTCTTTATTTAAAGCAGAATCAGTTAGGGAGTTCCTGGCTAGTGAATAAAAAGCAAACAAACTCTGAAATAAAAGATGTAATGTCATCTCTCCAGGAAGCCTATTCCAGTACTTAATTTCTTAGTTATTTTTTTCTGTTGCACAGTCAGTATTTCTTAATCTGAATACTATTTGTCTTATTCGAGTGGAGACAGAGATCAGTGCAGCCCCTTTGTCTTTGCAGCAGTCTTTTGCGTATTTGAAAGCTATTACCCTTTCGCCTGTGACTTTTTTGTCTGGACTACAAAAATACAATTCTCTTGGCCTTTCCTCACAGGACATGTTTTTATGGCTCTGATAATTCTTACTGTTCTACTTTGGACTGTCTACTCAGATGACTTGTTTCTTACAGTGCTCAGAAATGAATGCAGTACTTCAGACAAGGCTTTGTCTGCTCTATGTAGGGGTTACTTAATCTGTGATATATGTTGTGCTTCTTTTTAGATGTCTCAGCGTGATGCTATTTTTTTTAATCTGTATGATATTGATCAGGATTTGTTATAACGATACAGCCAGTTTAATACAATTTCTGCCTCCTAGTAGAAGGTTTTCTAGTCTGTATCAAATTACCTTAGCATTTCAAAAGGTCTTATGTTTGCTTAATCATTGTTTTCCACTGTATTATTATGCACCACTTCGATAATTTATATAGATAACTTTTTACCTCCAATCCTGTCTTTCAAAATCCTTTGTAGTCCCTTCAAGCATGCTTGTCTACATACCTGATAACTTGAACAGCTGGGCAGGGTAGATTGCTGAATAAAAATATTGACTAGTACTATGGATAACTAATGGGTAATTTTATGAATTACAATACATTAATTTTTCTGAAATATCAAGACTGGTTTTTTTCTTAGTTTATTTATAGGAAGGTTATGTGAGATGCGATATTGACCACTTCTCCCTTCTCCACAGGACCTGTTATCCTATCATAGAAATTTGGTTGGCTTGACAGAACTTGTTGGTAACAGATCTGTGTTGATTGTTGTGCTGGTAGGCTGTTTGTAAGCACCTAAAACATAATTGCAATTTCTGGAAAAAATACTAGAGTGAAAACTAACTAGTCTGTAATGGGCTTTACTCTTTTCTCTTCCGGTCTTCTAGACCATCATGTGCCTTTCAGGAGTTTTCAAAGATAACAAATGGCTATGTGTACCTTTTTTTTTTTCCCTTATGTCAGCATTAACTTCTAATTGAAATAGGTTCTGTCTTTCCTGAAACATCTAGAGACAGCAGTCATACAGACTTTCTTAACTATCTTGTTTTGTTAGACTAAATTAGACAAGTTGTCTTCTAGTCTTCTGCTAGAGGTTGAGCTCTGTTTTCCGTACTAGTTTCTTCTTCATTAGTTCCCATCATTGACTAATCTTTTGAACATGAGTGATTAGAATTGTGTGCAGCACTCCAGATACATCTCATTGTAGTGCCTGGTACAGAAGTTCTCTTTCTTTGGTGGAAGTACTTACGAGTGATCTCAAGATTGCAGTTGGCTTTTCTTGGCTGCATCAAGTTGGCAGCGCATGCTCATTCCCTGACTTTTGGAACAGAACAGTCAGCTTTCACTCTCAAGAGAATATGCCTTTTCCTTGTCAGCTGATGTGCTCACATCTTATATTCAACCAATATAAGATTAAACTTTCCTGAGAAGGTAAGGGCTCCTAACATTGGTATCTGAAAAGCTCTTGTTGAGTTTGTAAGCTAGCTGGAGCTGGTGATAACAGAAAAGAATACTTGCTCTTTTGTGAAAGAATTGAGGGGAATATCTTGGAGAAAGCCTTATTTATGGCAGCATCCTCCATGTGAGTAAATGTGCTAAAATTATCTTTGTAGGCATTTTAAATGTTTAATGTAGAGTGTTTAAAAGACCCTAAGTTTTCAGAAGGTTGACATTAAAAATGTTTAAAGAGACCATCTGTTTCTCCCACAGCTATGAATATCCTGTGGTTGAAATGTTGAGATTCTGTCACAGGATGAGGTAGACATTGTGGATCTCAACATACTGGTCAGCCTAATTGATTGATTGGTTTCTGCTGTGTTAATTCTTACTTGAGACAACTCTCTCATCTGGGCAGATGCTGCAATGTCATGTCCATTTTTCACGCTGTGTTAATTCCTCACCCATCTTACTTGCCTTTATGTTTCTGGACTGCCTTTCTTCTGCATGTAGACTGTGACATTTCAAAGAACTTCAACTGGTGGTTTCTGTCTTGGATTATTTTTCTTTGCATGGACTTCTAGACTTTAAAAGGTATTTAATTTATATTCACAAGAAGATTCTTGCAAATTCTAAGATTTGCCTTCACCTGACTCTAATCTAAAAAGGAGAATGCATATAGTTGTATAGAACACATGCAATTGACTAAGGCCATTATCGTCCTTGACAGTATTTTTGTAGGGAGACTGAAAGCCTGTATCAATTTAATTTATAACAGAAGGGAAATTTTTATTTTCTTAAAGCAGCTTCTTGTATTTCTTCTCCTTTCAAAAGTGCTCACCTATGATGGTGGTAAAGAGGAGTATGTAGACCTACGTTATCGTTAAACAGCTTGGCAATGTTTTTCCTGTCTGGTATGAGGTAGTTGCAGGAGACAGATGCTTGATATTATTTTGGAGGCTTAAGGATCCAGTTCATCTAACATTAAAAAAAAAAGCCACAGTTTTTGTTTAGACCTACTTTAGTTTGAGCAGGAATTTTGTGTGTTTTTTATTGTTTTAGGGTTTAGGGTTTTTTAACTCCAAGGGGCCATTAGTCTACATGTAAAGTATTTTGTATTGTAAGTTATAGTACAATTGATGTACTAATTTTTTAATTTTGTTTAAAAACTTATGCTTTGAATAGATGCTAGTAAGAGTATTGTGGCTTACAACTGCTGCTTAAATCTAAAACCTTTACAGTGATTAAAGGTAACCTTTTAACTTGGTTATGTTTTTGTGCTTTGGAAAAAAACAAATCTCTAAGAGTCAAATCTTGCGTTCTTAATGTCTTCAGCATGTACCTTGGAAAAAATCCACCTAATATTTCACACACATCTGAGCTGGAAAACAGATGCTTGTTAAATTCTTTGGCTATGTAAGGAAGCTGTACATGGTTATATAATCTACTTTTTCTCTAAATATATAGCTTTTTAATCTTAAATGCTTGTAATGCTCTAAGCATGAGAATATATTGTTCCAATTTTAGCAATTAATTTGGCTGTGGGTTTATAATTTTCAGAATGAGAGAATTAAACTGAAGGTTAAGTTAGAGAATTGTTTAAAAGTTTTGAGTCTAATATAAAAATGTAAGATACGCCTTTCCATGAAACACTTCAGTATGTCTGTTTCCAATTGAAGAAGTCCTTTGAAATGACTGCTCTGAGACATTACATGAATATGCAATTCATGTCCCCTTTTTTAAGGGAAACATTGTCTGCAGACATAAGAGTTCTTCCTGTTAGTTGTTTAGTATTAAAATGCAGCAAGTATAAGTGTGACCAAACAAATGTGATTTTTGTAGCAGGTGTCCTAGGTACCTTGGAAAACTTGTGGTCAAGCTCTGGGTTTAAATAAAGTCCTTGCTGTCAATACTAATAATAGAATCGTGTACAGTTGATTTTTATAGAAAATTCTAAATGTGTTTGTTTTTAAAATGTTAGTTTCTGTAAAATATCACAGATATTTTTGTGCTTTATGCTGCTGTGTAATTCAGCAGTTTATCTCTTTAAAGTGAATCAAACCTTAGTATTTCTCAGCCTTTACATAGGCATGACCTTGCATTGTGTCAGGCCCTGTGTTCTTGGGAAGGTTGGCGAAATAGTGAGAAATGAAATAATAATATTGTCATATAAAAGTGATTTTATGAATACTTGTACTTATTGGTCAAAACATTTCATTGAAGTTAGATTGCTTTAACCTTGTCCTTTTTCTTTTTAGGACAAAAAACAGTTTTGACAAATGTTCAAGAAGAATTGGATAGGATGACTCGCAAGCCAGACTCTATGGTAACAACAAACTCTCCTCCAACAGAGAATGAAGCTTGATAGCGCATAACAAATGCATATGTAAATGACCAAATAACTATGTATATTGATCTGATAAGACCAGGAATTTTCTGCTATGGCAGATGCTATCAGTTTTCTTGGGGCAGGGGAAATGAGCTTACTACATCATTGCCTTGTCCCAGTAAAAAGTGCACATTCAGGAAGTTTGCATATAAAATCCCTCTGTATAAGATAACCATTTAGAGTTTATATAGGGCAATTCTTTTGGTTTTGGAGGTAAGCAGGTGCAGCTGCATTTCCTGTTGTGAAGAACACAGAGAAGCAAAATGGAGAATTCTTAGTAAAATACTACTACTAACTGCACACAAGGCAAGAAAGAGAAATGAAATCCTCTTTCAGAGTTACTGGAATTGGCTACTTGTATGTTTGCAAATGCATTATATTCTTGGAGTGGTGGTGGTGGTGATGTAACAGAGCATTAATTAGGTGAAAGAAGCCTAGGTAGGGAATGGAGCCCTAAAGGGGGAAACAGATTTGGGACAGTGAGAAACTAGAATGTTGGATTGACTGGAGAGGAGCAATGTTGTTAAATCCTGTGTTTCACATAGGGTAAATAATCACTGTTTTAAAAAGACTACTTTACATTGGAGAATTCCAGGCCAAACGCTAAGCATCATGGGAATTTATTCTTGTTATAAATCTTGGTTTAGTTTTTAAAAAAGTCTCAAGAGTGTGGATGCCCTTTCTGGTGTAGCTGACAAAGGGAGAAACTATAACTTGTTTAGATCTAAGTGCCTGGCACAGTGTGTGATGTGTCTTTAGAAGGTGCTTGAACTTATTGTGCACTGTAGTACAAACAGTCACTGTTTGGTTTTATTTTAAAATCGGTAGTTTGGCGATTTGTATTTAATTTTAAATCCTGTTTTCTGATAGCTTCTGCCTTTTTTTATGCCAAGAGGCTAGCCTATGAAGAATGGTGGGTGACGTATCATTTTCCCATAATGAAATGTGCTACAGAACACTCTCAGTATTTTTTTTCTTACTTTTTATAACTAGATATTAGCTACCAAGCTAAAATTGATTCCTGCCTTATACCTATGGAGGTTTTTGAAAAAAACTTTCAAGGCCCTAGTTCCAACCACATCTGCTGCAGGTGCAGCCAACTCCAGTTCTGAAGGTAACCTAAAAAGTATGAATGTCTACATGATGAACAGACTCAATAACTTGTTTTGTATTTTCTTTTATGTAGCATTTCATTTGGAAAGATGGGTTGTGGTTGTCCCCGTTGCTCTAACGGAGCTCTGTCCATGCTTACATAGAACCATCATTCTGTACAAACAAAACTGCTATGGTTACTGAAATGGCACTTTGATTTTATATACGGTATGCTTGTTTTACATGTACACACTACCATAAATTAAAAATACCAAGCATATTCTGTGCTCTTAATGCTGAAGGGAAAAACCACAATTTGAATTATGCAGAGTTTACTTTTTATTGATATGAACTTGTTGTACTAAATCTGATGTCTGGATATAACTTCCCTAATATATATTGTTGCTTAAATATACAGAATTAGATTGACCACTAACACAGTACTGGATGTTAATTTCAAATCCTATGTTACATCAAGAGGCTGTTCTTGTAAGTCTGTCTAAACATTATCTAGAAAGCTAAGAGTATTTACTTGCCTCTTTGACAAACATTAACATGAGTATGTTGTTTGTGCCAGTTTTTTTTTGTTGAAAATACTATATTTTTCTTTCTTTTTTTACTTTTTTAAAATAAACGGTATGACCTGAAGTTATACAGTTGTCTAGATAACAGTTAGACTAAGACTGTGGATGGCTGATGGGTAATGTGGATGTACTTCCTGGTGCAATGGGTGCCAGTTGGACATTGCCACACCAGAAGAAGTAATTACACACTGTCCTCCTGATACTGAGAATTGAGATTGGAGACTAAAATATCAAAAACTTGACAGAAACATTGAAAAAGTGTGTGATCATAATGGGATATAGTTTGAAAACCTCAGTCTGAAACTGCAGTTTTTTGTCATCTAACCTGATAAGCACTTTCTCTAGCAATGGCTAAAACTTAAAATTTTCCAGTTCTATAAAAATGTTAAATATACTAAAATTGATCAAAACTGATAACATATGATAACTTACCAGCTTTGCAGAAAGATGCTTCTGACAAAACAGAAACAGATTTCCAGTTTCTAATTGCAAGTGAATGCTCCTAGTTTATTGAAAGAACGTTGTAAGTAATGTAGCATCCTGTGGTTGCCAAAGTCTGTCAACTTTGGTGAGCTGCACAGTTGTTATTCTGGTGTCTTCAAGCATTGGAACCAAAGGCCAAATTGCAAACAGCCTTTACATTTTCAAGTGAAACTTCATTTTATTTGCAGATACACTTGTATGGTAGACTGTTTAAACTATTATATGACTATATTTATATGCATTATAGTGACTGCATCTACTGTTCACGTTTAAACTAAGAAAACAAAAGATGAAAGCATTCAACTTGAAGCAAATAGAAAAGTTTAAAGATTGGCCCTCCATAAAAATGCTGTGGTTATGCTGCTTGATTTTTAAGTTTGCACTTTTTTTATTGGCATTTAAAAAAACTGTTTAAACTGAACAGAATTTCGTATTTTATTTAATTTAACTACGTTGAAAGTGACTGCTCTGTACATCATGAAATTAACAATATACATGCTGTAAATGAAAGTTCACTGTCCTGTATACTAAGTTTATTGTTTTTCTTTTCCAACTTACAATTAGGACTGCAAATGTATGAAACAAACCTTAGTCCAGTTGTATGGCTTTAACCAGGTGCAGTATGCAGTCATGTGGAATCTTGCTTTCTAGTGCTGGCAAAATGAGGACGTCTTTAATTACTGGCTTCAATAAACATGAATCCAGACTGCTTTATGCTGTGCTTTTTTGTTGTTTTTAAGATCTCCCTTCTAGAGCTGTTTCTGCGGGAGCAGGGTATTAGTGAGTTCTGTGAACAGGAGAAGTAAGTTGGCTTGTACAGTTGTGTACCTTAATGACAGCTTCCTTCTTGGGAGTTCTTGTACCAGCCTTTGCTAATGCAACTCCTCTCTGGGGTTTAGAGCATGCGCTTTGTGTAAGTAAAGCAAAGTTGGTATAGCTATGTTTGCAGAGAGAGGTGTGCTTGTGATAGCTTACACATAAACAGTTACATCAGCAGTATTGGTTTTGATGCAGAGTAATATATTTCATGAGAATGAGGAAACAGTTGTATATTTTCCCAGGTTAAGATGTATGTCTTTTAATTCTAATGTATTTTGTGGAATACCATGTCCAAGCAGAGCACTAGTCTTAAGTTTGCAGGATTAAAATCCAGGTTATGAGAAGTTTAAGGAGTTAAATTGCTTGAGTGGTGCAAGTGCCTCTTCTCTGCCAATAGCAAAGCTAAGTTTTCTCCCTTCGGTGGATGTAACAAGTTCTTCCTAGTAAGCACAGAGAGAGTAGACTGATTTAATTAGGATTCTACTTGTTTACTTCATTGTTACTTTAACTGGATGCCTATATATTCCCCTGCATAGATTGAAGTTCTAGTTATTAGTGTTTCTTGAGTCACCCTGCCTCTGAAATATAAATCAGCTAAGCTTTTGGTTTCTAAAACACCTTGTTTCTCTAGAAGTGAATCCTTATGAGGCCATGAAACGATTATCATTTTAGAATTGCCGTAATGCTTTATGTTTTAATGAATTCATTAATGTAAAGAATTAGTCTTTTAAGGTGGGATTTAGGAAGAATTATCTGTTGTGTTGATTTGCGAGGAAACTAAATGAAGACTCATCTTCAGACATGCTGAAGTTGAAAGTTACTTTCTTCAGAAAGGCTGTAACAGTGGATTGAAATGGAAGAACACCCTTGTAACTGTTATGTTTACTTTGCTGTTGTTCAACTGTAATTTGTTTTTTTAAAAGCAAAATGTCTCCAAATTAAAAAAAAAAAAAAAAGGATAATAAGGTTTTGGTGTGGAAAACATCTTACTGGAGGCTCTAAGCTACTCTTACAAGATGAATCTTTCACTGCCTGTACTGTTCCAGATAATGGTGTTAACGCCTTTGGCTTTTCAGCCATGGCAGGATTTTGTTAGGGAATGAACTTCTCAGATAAGAACCTTTGCTTGAATGAAATCATCAGTTTCTGAGTCTTCTGTAGTTCAAGTAGATACAAGGGAAAGGCTATAGAACATTAGGTTGCTACTGATGATGTAAATCAGACTCTGGTTGTCTGGGTCTGTATGTAGAGCTGCATGGAATATCTAAATTGAATATTTAGTATCAAAAGCAGAACTTGTCTGTTATTTGGTCTCTTTAATTCAATAAGTAATATATTCATAGGATAGAGGCAGTTTAATTCCAAAAGTACACTTTTGCCGGAATTGAGTTTCCCCTTCAAGGAAGCATTGACGTAAAACTTCCATCCTGTTCTACTACAGCCTTCATAATAATTAATTACTTCTTCTCTGATCCATTCAGATTGTGCGGAGAAAATAATGTAAGCACAAATAATTACGAAAGCCAACAGTCTGAACTACTGCTTTGAGATACCACATGGCTCTGGTTTCACAGATTTCTGCAGTCCAATGTAACTAGTTTATAAGCAGCTGTTCCATGTAATGGGAGTTGCAGAAGTGCAGGTGAGGGCAGAATCTGATCTAGCATGCTTTCTTTTCTCTGGAAAAGTGAATCGAAGCAAGCTCTGACTTGCACATGTACATCAATGCTTCTTGAGATTCAAATGCTTAAAAAAAGCTTAAGGAAGTTAATTTTCTCAAATGAAGCCATTTACAAGTGGTGGTATAAATGTAGTGTTACAATGTTTCAAAATCATGCATGTCTCCATAAATCTTAAATATAGGGCACCAAGTACAGCTTTAAACTGACTTTAAAAAAAAATTCTTAGTATTAGCACCTTAGGTGCATTGCTGTCTTTGGCAAAAGAAATGTCTAAGAGCGTGGTGCTGACATTGTTTAGAAATGACTGATGCAAAAGATTTGACTTGTCAGTGTAAGTTGATATGTAGCACTGTTGCCCTCTGAAGTAGCTATGTAATCACTTTGGTTTGTGTTCTGGTATTCATAGTCACAGACTTCAGGTTACTGGAGGGGTTATATTGAAACCATGCTAATAGTTACATGCAAGAGGTCTGTACGATACTGTCGTAAACAAGGGAAGCAATTAATTTTCTCTATTGCCTTTGTTTGCAGACTTTCCATATGGCAGAGTCAGCATTGCTAGTTGTAACTTTTATCTGAAGAAAACGATCCTTGACTCCCCTCTCCTTGACAAGTAATTATAGTTATGTTTTGCTGACGGTTTCTGGAGATGAAATGTTCCAAGTCCAGAAGGTGGCAGACTTGGGATCAATGCCTGTAGGTAATGCTGATTAATGTGCCATTGCAAGATGCTATATTCATTGCTTGCGATGTTCCCTTAATAATTCTTGTTTGGCAGATTATTTTAGGCTAAGTATTTTTCAAAGAGTGAATTGCTGAATTTTTCCAAACAAAAGCAGTTTCATTCAGTTCTAAGAACTTTGTTAATATGGATTAAGCTTTTTTTCTTCTAATTTTGAGTTGTCTTAGTTAAGACACTGTGGTTCCTTTCTTTCAGAACCAAAGCTGAAATAGCAACGTCCAGCACTAAAAGAAAACAGTTGTATCTGTGCACAAGAAAGCTGAATTAGGTTGCACCAGCTGCCTTTGAAAAGTGTTTGATTTTTCAGTATGAATATTCACTAATGAAGCTGGTGGCACTTGTCCGTATGTAACACTCAGTGTAGCTTTGACGCATCTAAAAATGTCCTCTCTGTCTCAGACTTGCCAAACACTTAAAACCAAAAATCTTTCAAAATATGCCAGAAAGGTGGTTGCAGCTAAAACGTGCTAGGAATAGTCTTGCATGAATATTCGCAAGAATGTGCAGTAAAATATTGAAGTTCTTGAGAAAACGAAACATGCAATTGTAAATCTCTGGCACTCAGCTTACCAGACTGACAGCATTCCAAAAAACCAAGGACTTTCCTTTCAGAGAGGGAACGAAATGACAGCATTAGAATTGTGTTAATTGACAGAACAGAGGGAGTAAGACTGAAAAGATCATGGATGGAGATGGCTACTGAGGCTTGGACCAGATCAGCTCTACATATTGTTCACTGGACTTAGTCTGAGGGGCTAGAGGACAGAATACTCTGACCTGCATGCATTGGCCCAAGTCACCGGCTACAATTTTTGTCTTGCCCTGTGTCACCCATTTCCCTCTATGAAAGAGTCCAGCCAAGTTTTTTGGCCTGACACCAGCCTTTTGACTGTCCTGCAAGGCAGTCTGGGATAGGTGGTAAAAGCCTGAGCCACGTACAGCAAATTAACAACATGGTCACAGTGCAAATAGGAATGGTGGGCATGTGTTACAGGAGGGTAATCTATGCCTAGGCAGAGGCCCAGTAATTAAAGTCGGTGTCTGAACACAGACTTAACACACGTTTAGGTTGCAGATCCAACTTGGATGTTGCACTCAAGTTTAAATGACCATATTGATAATGTGTGTCTTAAATGGTAGAATAAAGGTGGAGATGAATGTTACACACTGTGGTTGGTTAATTAAACTGTTTCACATTGATAATAATTCACCAAATACTATCAGATTAAAACCTCTTTTCCAGAGGAATCAAATGATTATCTGTCCATGAAGGACTAGGTATACTAACTATGCTTTGGAGATTATTAGAAAGTGAAGATGTTTAAAATTTTCAGATGGTCTGAAAGACTTAAGTTACTGTGCCCATAGGCAGAGAGGGAGAAGTAGGAAAAAATTCCATTTTATTAAAGACCAGTCACTGATTGCACAGAAAATCTCTTAAATCCAAATCAAAGGCAGAAGGCTAGGGGGAGAGCTCTTGGTACTCTCAGCCAAACCCTGAACTGGATTTATCTACCTTAGGTGTGGAGAATAGCAAGGAGAGTGATAGAGGCTTTTATCATCTGTGCTGTAATCTCACTGTGTGACTCGATTCACCAATACTCAACAGCTGTCAGCTGACAGTATCCTTTGGTAATAATTGTTAGTTCCTGTTGTAATGGGCTCGTTTGGAAACAAGCGAGGTGGTATATTAACCTTTGATATATGTAAGGGATTTGGGTTACTGAATTAATACTGAAATTCGTGTATGGTACAAACCTGAATTGTTACACACAGGGTTATTTTCCTGGGAGAAGCACACATGCACCAGAAAAATAGTGGATTGTCAGTAGGCAACTATAATTAGCAACTGCTTAACTAGCTGGTTAGGATGTTTTGACCAGTACCTTGTAATGCTGTTTTGCTGGGCTGAGAAATTGCCAGTGAAATTGGCAGGATCTGAGATATTTCAGATTTAGTAAAAGCCTGTGAAAATCTCTCCAAGTCACCCTTTAGCTGACAGAAGTACAACACAACTATTAAGAGAATGCTGTCTTTTAAAATATTTTTAGCATGGTTTCTTCTGCTTTTGCATTTGTGCTATGTTCTAGTCTACCCCCTCCTCAAAAATAACTTAAATCTTCTGGCCAACTTCAGTAGCAAGGAAGATCTTGCAGATAGCTGACTCAATTCCAGTTGCATGAAAATTAGTGGCTTGGTGGAGACAATAAATCCAAAGATTTCCTCTGCCTTAGGTAGGGTTTGCCAAGTACATTTGGCTAGTTCATAGACGAGACAGGCCAAACAAAAATCTGTCGGTCTGCACACATGGAACCTGGCATAGCACTTGCTTCCTTTCGCTCAAGCAGTAGTTCGAGGACATAAATAGGAGCTAAGCCTGCTGTGTGTGAAAAGGGACCCTCGGGAGGGTGCTGGGTCACTGGGCTCAGTGGGAGGGGTGAGGTGGGGAAGGTAGGAAGAGAAGATGTAAGTCTGCAAGGAATAGGGATTTATTAGTTCCGCTGTGTATGGCTTTGTAGAGTTGAGGCCATATGCCTGCCTTGAGTTTATAGCCAGTGATGGAAGACTCGAAATTATTTTTCCTGTTTAAAAAAAGAAAGAAAGGAAAAAAACCCCATCAAACCCAAAACTTTCCCGTGCATGTAGAAGACCCATGTAACTAAAGAAATACTCTGCAAGGGAATGAGCCCATTAGCTGAATATTAAGTTCTGTCGTATGGAGGAATTAAGTGCTGTTGAAAAAAAGGAATATTCTTTGAACTGTTGTCATGTTAGCAATAAACTTTAGTTTAGCTGTAAGTAAAACAAATTCAGAAGGGTAATTAAAAAATTAACTTTTTTAACATTTGCAATTCCCCACCAGAAGTGCTGGGGACTGATTGGTTTGGTTACGTAAGAACAAGCGCAGTATTAAAACAGTTGAGGTCAGTTGTTTTCGCTGGCCCATTTTGTCCATGGAAAGAAAGAATGTAGTGAGTGTACTTCATCTTTTTTTTTTAAGCCTGCTAAGAGACCTTTAAAACTTTGCTTATAAAACATGGTTTATACAATTTTTTTCATCCTTCTCTTCAGCTTCCCACCTCCTCAAAAAATAAAAAGCATGCTGTACCCTACATACTCCATCTCTTGCTATAAAAATACTGGGTATCACAGGGGCAGCATGACCATGCCCACACAGTCAGAGGGAACTAGTGTTTTCTGACCTTCTGTTCTAGGCCTGTGTGTTTTTATGGTATTACTGGAAGAAGACTACCTTTTTTTCTCAGTTCAGGGCTTTTTTTTTCCTCTGTTCCATGAATAAATGTAGTGCCATGAATAAAATAAACACTGCTGTCAGTCTCTCTGCATATTTTTCAGTGTGCTTCATTATACAGGATTCTTTCAAAAGAAATACAACTCACAGTCTTGGCTGGTTCCCAGCACCGTTAAAGGTCTACTGGCACTTTTCTTAAGAATATGAGGTTTTGCTTTGATTTTTTTAATAGAAATTAATTTCACCTCCCTGCTGTGTAGAATGTCTGCTGCCCTTCAGCCCAGCTGTGGCTGCAAGGTGACCCCTCTCTGGCACTTGCAGATTGCAGATGTCCTTTTGTTTTGGAGGTGAAAGGAGTCAGTGACTAGTTCATCAGTGATGAAGGCAGGAGGAAAAGAAACCCCAGACTAGGTGAGTAGACAATACTGAAGGAGATGTCAATCTATAATCCTCAAGTGGAAAAAAACCCGAACAGTTGCTCTGTGAATGGCTCATTGTTAATATATAAAATCATGTTCATAAGTTTGCAAAGTAAGGGTCTAACTGATTTTTTTGTCAGTGTTGCCTTTCTTGGTTTTGGTTTTTTTTTTTGATTTTTCTTTGGCTGGTTTGTTTTTGAAGGGGTCATGCTGTTTCCTGACAGTGATGGTGAAATTCCAGGAATGACATTTTTACCTGTCCCCTTAAAGGTGAAGCCAACCCCATACAGCTCCTTGGGACAGGTCCTGTGGTGACTTCAGCCACCCAGCTGTGAGACCTGATGGCTACCCCGTGGTGCTCCTGTTGGAGGAATCTGTCACACAAGCATGTGAGGCCTGTAGGGCCTTCTAGGGCTGCTCTGTTTATTTTCCAAAGCATAATGGCTGGAATACAGGTGAAGGTGTTGGAAGTATGCACGGGCTAGTGTTAGAGCATAACGGTAGGATAGGAATAGGATTCACTAACACTTCCTGTTAGTAAAGCTGCACCTTTTTAACCAGACAAAAAGCCAAGAGAGTCACTCGCAGTGCTCTGTCAGTACGTGCCTTAGGTACCCTGACCAAACTGTCAGATTTGAGAAGCGGGCACTATGCTGTCAGCCTGTGAAATTTCTGGATATTCAGTGGAAGCAGCTTTTATAAGTTGCCCTTCAAATTAGTTTGTTTCTGTCCTCCTCCCTGCTTCTCTTGGAAGTTTCCTCAGTGGATGTGATTGTGCTTGTGACTCCTAGCTGAGGAATTTGGTTCTCGTTATTATTCTGTGGTGCCTTTATGCTGAGGGGTCTTACCCTGGGAGGTTGCACAGTGCTACTTCAGCTGTGGTTGGACATCGTTATTATTCTGTGGTGCCTTTATGCTGCGGGGTCTTACCCTGGGAGGTTGCGCAGTGCTACTTCAGCTGTGGTTGGATGTGGTGAAGTAGGGTTATCCTCTGCCAGTTAGAGATAACTGACTATATGACTCCCCAGTATTCTGTCCGGTTTTCCTTCTGCTTAAAGACCATGTCAGAACTTGCAGCTTATTCCTGTTGTACGAATATTTAACTCTGACTCAGCAAAATTATTTGCCTGCTTCCCATGCTGCTCATGGCTACAGAATCAAAGTGTGCATGCCACACTCCTACACTGTGAAAATGGACAATTTACTGCACTAAGGCTCTTAAAACTACCAGATGTTTTCCTAAAGCAAGTTCTTTATTAGCTTTTTAGGGTGGAGTGGGGTTTGGTGTGTGTGTCTCCCCCCCAACAGTAAAGTTGAGAAAAAGCTTCAGTATTTTTTGCATTGAGAAATTCAAGGGGAAAAAAGCCTCTTCTCTGATGCCGGAGTTAAACTCTAATCACTGCTCAGCTCTCTTGGAATTTGGCAGCATACCAGTGCTCCTTCCCTTTGCTAGGTCATGTGGAAATACCGGAGCATTTTCTTAAAGGACCTCTCAGCTCTTTTCAGGTACTTGCACAGATACAACTTTCCTGTTAGGATTCTAATTCCTTTCACAGTTTTAACTACATTTAAGCACCATTCGCAATAAGCACCATTCAGATCTACAAAATTTTCTGTGTAAACATTAAAATACTTTTAAGTGTGTTAAAACTACATAAATGCAGCTTTAAAAATATTCCTGTTCAGTTGCAATAGAATCACAGGCTTTAATCTTGACAATAAAACTTAAATCTACTTAATGCAATGAATCCACAAGAAGTTCACAAGTTTATTAAAGGCTGTATGAAAAGCTGTGGTGAAAGTTGAGAGATGAGGGTTGTTTTGTTCAGTTTGATCAATGATAATATTTAAGATTCTCTTTCCACTGCTTTTTACACCTAAATCACCAGTTGGTTTTAATTTATCACCTCTGTCCTGGAGAGTCTTTGTGATGGGGAATTTTTAATTCTGTTAAAGCTGGCTTAACTGTTCCGTAAAAATACAGATCTTTGATCATTTGATTATAGTCT
The DNA here is from genome assembly GCF_000690535.1 of Cariama cristata. NCBI lineage: Eukaryota > Metazoa > Chordata > Aves > Cariamiformes > Cariamidae > Cariama > Cariama cristata. Next base: position 2,601 of record NW_009625043.1, on the reverse strand, counting down.
CTATGAATAGCATACTTGGATTTCCTCCCCTCTGTGCTGTTTCTTGTTTTCACTATTCAGTCATATTTTGGCTGGATACGAAGCCCTCTCTGATGAAGTCCGTGATCTGATTAGCTTGATACTATGGTGGTGTCTTGAGTGCTGATCACTGACCTGTTCCCCATTTTCCTAGTCTTGGTATGCAGCCACACAATGAAATGGCAGGCTGTGCTTGAAAAGCTTATGAACTTGTGAAAACAAAGTTATCTGAAAGCAATGTGATCTGCCTTGGATGAATGCAATGACCTTTTTACTGCATCAGTACTTTTATTTACATCTTAAATGGAGACTTTTTTTTTCCTTCAAGTGCTACAGAGCAGGCTGAAAAGGTGCCGTATCAGGCAAGAATGTGTGTAAAGGATTCCTTTGTTAAATGTTGGCAGCAACCTCACAAGCCCTTGCCAAGTCCATCCAGCCCACCCAGCCGTCCAGGAGGATGCCAGAAAATCCCCCCATATGGCTTGGTATTGGCGCTGTGCCATTTATAGCAAGGGGGATGCTGGCTGTACAGACCATGGTGCCGAAAGGGGTACCGTGGCTATGGATGGCAATGCTGCCCTAGGAGCTGCCTGGAATGTCTGTGAAACCATGATCAGTGACACTTGTCAACATGCTCACTGAAAACATGCCTCACAATTGTTCAAATAACACTTCAGATAGAGCAGAGAACACTTACTGTGCTTTCACTATGTGGGCAGTTAGTTCACTGAAGAACAGAGGGGTTTTGGTGTGTTTATACTTCATGGTGTTCTCAAAATGCTCTAATGATTTTAAATACATTTAAACTTTGCATCCTCCACAGGAAAAACTAAGCTATTAAGAAGTTTGCTGAAGGCTGTGCAGGAGGCAGTGGCTGAGCCAAAAACCAGGATCAAGATCTCTTACCGCCCAGCCTTTTTCTTAAGTAACTCAACCGTCTCTCCCTTTGTCCTTCATTTGCCTTCTGCAATGCCGCCTTTTGATTCTCTTTCAACATAGTGATGTGTTTTGGTTAGAACTGCCAAAGATTCACCAAAATAATATTCACTGGATGTTTCAAAAATGGTTTTTATTATTTAGCTCAGGATAGTTTTCTAGACGTGCCACAGCAGTCCCTCAAAACAAATGTTGAATGTCTCTATAGGTAGATGTGGATAACCTGTGTTCCTGAAACAGCTGTGGAGCCCTAAGTTAAAAAGAATCCAGAGAAGCTCTCATAAGTGGCAACCACCTAGCCATGATATTTCCTGCAAGAAAAGGAGCTTTGTGATACCTCTGATTTCCCCAGAGTTATGCAAGACTGAAATAAGAGACTGTACAAAACTATTAGTCCATCATGGGCAGCCCTGTGCCAATGCAGGATTTCCCCCTTACATTTATGATTTCATATTGTTTGGCTAGTTTCATGTGACCCAAACAACAGAGTTACCATCCTTCTCTATGTCTTGCTGATGTTCTCTTTTTGGTTTTTTTTTTTCCCTTTTCCTGCCATTTACCCTTCACTGAAGGGTGGTGTTTCTGTTTTCTTAAGCTGCTCTCTTGACGGGCTTAAGAATTATCAGCCTCTTCCAGCACCAGCGTGTACTAGGGAAGCTATGAAAAGATTTCTGTTGGCTGCATGCTGTCAGCTATGTCTCCAGTTAACCAAGCAATGACTGTTAACGGTAGACAAAACCCCAACTCTTTCTCTGATGCACTCTCTTGTCCCTTTGGCCCTACTTCTTAGAGTCTATTTATACAGAGGCCAAAGGAAAAAAGAAAAATCTCTTGACATTAAAAATCACGTGGTACTGGGCAGAACCCTCTAAAAGAAGAAAGATCAAAGGGGCTTCAAGAGAACTGAAAGGGAGAGACGAAGCAAAACACAAAGATAACTGGAAAGGAAATCACAAGTTGATAATCCACAGTGTTCATGGAAAACAGAAAAACTGTAGTGGTAAGAAAGACTGCTGGAGGCCAGAGGAAGATGCTAGAAGAATTAATACACTTGGAAGTCCTGTATTAGTAATGTGACAGAAGAGAAAATGGTGTAGACTGTCAATGACAAGAGCAAGAGTGGGGATCTGGCTGATAAAGATGGCAGATCGCAGGATGCAACACCGAGCACTTGAATTTCAGCTCTGTCTGCGATACATAGCAGTTTGTCTGTCTCCCCATGTTACAAAAAACTTCAGCTGCATTTGGTACACCTGTATTTGCCAGATTATGTTGCAATTTCTCCTTATTTACAGTGGCACAGCCAGAGAAAAAGTGTCTCCAAAAAGCAATTCAGAGCCTGTCAAAGCTAACCATTTACTTGGAAAACTTCACTATTTAAAATTACGCTTTAAAGTGTTTCTAACACTCACGAAAGAATACCCTGAAGGTTTCCAATATTCGAACTACTGTGGGTACGGTATCGTAACAGCTTGAAAATGTCATTCTGAGCAGTGTGAACTGCTCCATGTATCTCGAAGAATTAACTTTGAGTTATGACTACAATTTAAAATGTCAGTATCGTTGACTTTCTCACTGTTACAATCAACATCAACGCATTTTAAAAAACCCAAAGTCAAAAAGCCTTTAACGCGATAGACCGCTAAT
>NW_009625042.1:0-1189 GCF_000690535.1 Cariama cristata | reverse complement strand
GTCTGTTACTGTGACTCCCTTGATACACAGTAATCATTTATGTTTTAGTAACTTGATAGGGCATCTGGTATTTTAGACTTGCAGACAGCTAATGTGAAATTACTTATGTTTATGATGTTGTTGCTGCAAAACATTATGAAATCATTTGTGTGAAAAAACAAGAGAGCAACTTACATGTGTCTGTTCTTTGATCTGTGGTGCTGAAAGAGCTTCCCGTCTTGTGTTTAAGAGCTACAAACAAAAAAGTCTTCAGCCTGCCAACTGTCTTTGTTCTGACTTGTAATGCTTCTCTTTATCTTATTTCTTTAGGAATACTTAAAGCTTTCTGATGATTATAAACTTGCGGGTGTCTTCCTTGCAGGTATTGGTTTTATTATTTATAATTTTCTCTCTGGTACTGCCTCTAATGATAGCAATTGGTAATTACTCCAGTTTTGAAGTCTGTCCCACTTTGGTAAGAAGTGAATGAACAGATGCGGATGACGGGTTTCCGTCTGAGGCGGGCACTAAAAACTTGCTGTCTAAGGTGGGAATGAGCGGAATAAACTCCAGTTTATTCCTTCAAGTCAGTCTTGAAGAATTCAAGGTTACTGATAAATGGAAAACCATTTTCCCAAAGCAGGTTTTGGTAGATAAAACTTAGTGGCAGATAAAAAAGTCAGTTATGTTCTGTGACAAGGGAAGTTGGTGGGGGTGATTAGGAATAACTTGATATGGGAAACTCTGAATGTTCTGTGACTGAAGTGAAACCAAATCTGCGCTGATGCAAGTTAATCCCGCTGGAATCAGCCACTTCTGACACTCAATTACAGAGCATTGTCAGCTCATGTGCCTTTTCTTTGAGGAGATATTTTGATATCCCCTTACTGTTACTGACAGACCTCATGCTATGAGTTCACACTTTATTTATTTTTTTTTTTTCCCCCGCCCCTCTGCTTTTACTTTTAGGCTGAAGTTTGAGGTGTGCATAAACGCTTGCTGGATTTGGTTTGGGAGTAAGACGCATACAACTTTGTTTTTAATTTGAGCAGATTAAGATTGTGTGGGGAAAAAAAAAATTATACAAGATAATAGCATTGCTGTCTTGAATTTCACGGGTCTGGAGCACAGGACCTGTCCCTCTTCCCCCTGCCCCCAGGATGGGCTTTTGTTCCTTCCAGTATTGCAAAGGATCCCTCTCCATTTATTT
>NW_009625041.1:0-80884 GCF_000690535.1 Cariama cristata | reverse complement strand
GGGCTGCAGAGCCGCCCTGTGCCACCGAGTCGCAGATAGCTGGAGATGACTTTCCGTATAGGCCGGCCCTTGCTTTCCTCCCTTACTGCGGAGTGTCCAAGCTCTCTCACCCTTCCCTGGCAGGGCTTGTCTCCAGGCCCTACGGCTGTCCCTGCTGTCCTGCCCCGGGTTTGGCCCCAAACCACTGCCCGCTGCAGTCGGCTCGCCCCTCACCTACCTCCCCTCCCATCAGGTACCAGCCACCTGGAGAAGTACAGGACCAGGAGAGACCCTGGGCGCCCTTTTGGCCTCCGGACATGGCTTATGCCTGGCTGAGCTTAAAATCCAGGCTATTTGTGATATTTTTAATAAACTATGGAGGCAAGTGATTCCAAGAAATTAAACATCAAATTTAGCAGTGATTCAGTATTCTTTATTAGCAGCGCTGGATGCACGGGGGATCCTTCCACCTAGCGTGCATACCGTGCTTGTGTTAGTTACAGGCTTATATTTTTAGTTTTCATACATATTCATAAGACTTGCAAGAGATGATTAACATATTAACAATCTTCCCGGAACTCATTATCATAGGCAACTCTCATTTCCGTATGTCCATTTTAGTCCTTTTGGGGGTCTTCAGAGACATCTGGTGGTCTTTTACTTCTTCCACTCTTCTTCATCACCATGTCCTTTTGGTGAACTTTTAGCTCTCATCTTCCTTTTTCTTGATTGACAGCAGTCTCAGGTCCTGTTCTTCTAACAAGGTCCTTGGTAATGATTTAAGAGTTCCTGCCTTGAAGTGCAGTCCCTGATAATGAGCGCAACGTCCTTGATTTAAGGGTCTTGTTATCACTTTTATGCCAGATGTGGTCATGCACTGGTACCAAGTTACACACTACTACATACCATTGTAACAGGCTTGTGTTTCTAAGATTAACTCTCTAGTTCCCTTATTATCAGAAGCTAGGATAGGTGGGTTGTGTTGTACTGACACACACGATGGTACCAGCTATGAGCATCACCAGCTGCTCCTGCCCGAGGAATGCAGGGGTTCTAGCTGGATGTGGCTGTTGTGATGAAGACCTTGGAAGCGGCATACAGCTTTGTAGCCTACGTGTGATTGCGTACTGCGTGTAATAGAGCGGGATAACCCGCTGTGTCTCTCTGGGCACATTGCTTTTCAGACCTGTGACCTGCAGGGATTTCCAGTTTTAGTACTATTAGACCTATTAAATGGAAAACTAGAAGGCAGGTCTCCCAAAACATGTGACTTTGTCTGTTCTGTCATTATTTTTTTTGTTTTTGTCTTCTATTCTGAGATGTCTGGGTTCTCATTTCCAAGCTTTTCTTAGCAACAGCAACGTTGAGAGAAAGACAAACTAGCAGTAGCTTCTTATCCCTCACTCACAGCCAATTCTGGTGAAGCATCCCCCAAATTCCCTCTAAAACAATATTGCTACATTAGCTCCTCAGAGTTTTTTATTTCCTCTAGTTCAGTCATAGACTCCTATCTTTTCTATTAACTAGAAGGAAAATCCAGCTTTTTTTTTTTGTTGTTGAACCAGTGTTGTCTTATGTGGACTTTCAGAAAATCCAGCAGCTGAATCTATGATGAAGATCTGTAAGGGCATGCAATCAGATGAAAGTAATTACAACAGAGATATTCTTGATGAGCAAAATCTCCACAATTTTTGAAGCAACTATTTTGAATTATTTCTATTTAGTAGAAGGTGTGGCTTTATTGAGTACTAAGCTTCAAAAAAATGGGAATTAGGACAGCCATGACATTCTCACACACACAGAGAAATCTAGAAATGAAAAACATTATTTATGGCACTCAGTAGAAAGAAAAGCATCTGAAAGTCTTTAAACAACATTAATGTCCAATTAATACAGTGTCCAGTTAATAGAGTGAGAAAACAAGATATGCAGAAATAGACAGAAATAGCCAGTTTTCTTTCCTTTTCTAAAGTTGTATCTTTATGCTACCCACAGTGAATCATCACTGTGCAGTTGTTCTGAGAAATCAAGTAGTTTTCATATCACCTGCATGCTAAGAACTGGGAACAACTAGAAGTGAAACTAGCATATCTATCAAAACTTGAAAGTAATCTGGTAATGTAAGAGGTACTGTGTGGTACAAGTAGGTGACAGCATTATTCCCTGGGTCGGTCTCTCTGTAAATTTTCCTGCATGCCATAAATGTATTTTGCTAATTTATGTTACATGACAACACATAAACTAGTAATTTCTCCTACTGTCTTTTGATAATGTTGCATATATATGATAGCCAAGCACATGCATCAATCACTGTTTTAATTCCACAAGTTTTTCTTGAAAAATCCTAACTTTTCTGTATAGTAGAAACCTTACGTATATGTCTGAACTTCATAAATTGTCTCTTGAGACCCACAAGTGAAAGACATTTTTGATTGTGATCCTATACTTAGGTTGCCTAACACTTTCTCACAACTTTGGCATTCATTGAGTCCACAACTTTCTCCATGTCCATTCCTGAGTTTCCCATCCCTGAGGGAGGAGAAAGAAATCATGATAAAGCTGGCTAAAAAATATTTTGCATCAGCCTACTCCCTTGGGAGTGGACTTTGCCTTTGCCCCATGCATTTTGTAATGTACAAACAAGAACACCAAAGGAAGGGGTTTCGGCATACAGCTATTACTTTCATGTGAAAGGCATATGTGGCTTCAACTAGGTCATCAGCGCCCTAGAGCTTTTTGGTTTTTTTTTGTCAGGATTTCTTTTTCACTAGTTTGTCAGTTAGCTATCTCCCTCAGCAGTCAGGTAAGTCCCAGTGCTCGCATGGGGAAGGAGTAGAAAGGCACAGCCAGGCTTAGAAAGTGAAGCTAGCCACGGGATCAGTGCTGACTTGAATCAACTTGAACTGATACGAAATGGCATGTTAACTGAGCATGCAGCTGTGGCTGTCTACACCTCTCAAATACATTGGAAAGTGGCCTGAGTTGAAAGCAAGGTGAAGATAGGGATTTGGGGGATAGGTGGTCTTCTGCCAATTCATATTAAATCTCTACAATTACAAGTTGGCTGTAATCTTGCTAAAAACCAAAATACATAACTGAGTTTTTCATTGATGTTAAACTAAGGTAAATCTCAACATCTTACCAAATTACTTGTATGAATATGGCAAGTCGTATGTTGTTATACTATTCAAAACTGCTTGAGAATGTTCCTACCGCCAGGCTTGCAAATGGGCACCGGGCATTCTCATAGTGCCATGGGTGGAAAGGCCGTGCTTACTGCTGCAGCAGAGCGGTCACCTCCCGCTCTGCACTGCCAACCGAGTACAGCTTTTGGTTGTACATGGTCTGTACAATCTATCTGCTCCTAGTTGGGAAAGTAAAGCTCCTCACAGATACGCCAGCTGCATGCTTCAGAAGATTTGGTTGCTTTGTCCCTCTCATATGCAGCACAAGAATAAAAAACTGGATCTCTTGAATTCAAACAAGGAGGAGACAGACTCTGTTTTAATGCAGAAGAGGTACAAATAATTTACTGTACTGAGAAACGTTTGGCAGACAATTATTGACCACTAGAGGGGATCATAGGAGTGGAGAAGGAATTGAATATACTTCATAATAAATGCTTTCCTCTAACAGAAGCTTGCCTACCTGAGATGTTGTATTCTGTGTGCAGTTTAAAAATGATAGAGACAGCATTTTATGCATGCTTAAATTGATATAAGAAGCTTATATTAATTGAGTTTAAAACAGATCAATAACAGGTTTAATTGTTAAAATGAAATAGCTTCTTTACACAGATTTTTTTTCATCAGTTTAAATTAATGCAGGTTAAACCTGTTCAGCTTCCATCTGTAAAATGTACTAGGCATTCTTTTAACCTATTAAAAAAATAGGCACTGTTCTACAGACTTACTGACATTTAAACAAGTGTAGCTTGTTTGTTTAAAAAATAATGTTAAATCGCTTTTGATCCTTCTATAAACTCCTTCTTATCTTTAAGGATGATTTGGGAGTACCCACCCCAGGCAGTGGGTTACTTAATTACATCATTGTGGAACAGAGCTGCAAGTTAAATTGATCTATATATAAATTACATCAACCTTGCAAATAAAGTAGATGTGAATGATGGGTATACTAATTTCACTGAACCTGAATGGATTTATACTAGCTACAAGAATCCTGCCCATCAATTTAAGGACTACTCTACTGAAATTGAGGCTGACATCCCATCATAAACATTTGATTTATAAATCACCCTTCTAACATCTCCCAGACCAAACCAAGACAGCTAAGGTAGTGACATCAAAATTTTCAATCCAAAATTAATTCTCTTGAGAAATTATGCATAGTGATAAATTCTGCAGAATTAAAATTTCAATTTCTTGAAAACAGACTGCTCTCAAAGTGCTTTCTCGGGGCACATGACTCTGTGCAGATGGTGGGGGAGAGGTCAGAACCAGGCAGTCATCAACACCTTGCACAATGACTGCAACATACTGACGAGTCCTCTTTTTGCAGTACTGGTCTAAGGAGACAGTGGCTCTTCATTGTCCTTGAGTTGGAATAAATGAATAAGGTACAGTCTAGCTCTGTGATCTTATAGACTTAATTGCACATAGCTGAAGTTACCGAGATTTTTGTCATTTACTTTAGAAGGAGTAGGTGCGGGGCCTAAATATTTCGGTGAGATGTGCTCATACCTTCTAGCATCACTGACAAAAATAAATAATTCCTTGCAGACCAGGCATCTACATTTATTTACTTCTGTTTTTTTCTAACGGGCCATTACAAGAGAAGCATTATGACTATTGAAAGAACATAGATTTCTTTTTGCTTAAATGGACTTTCACATTGAATATATTAATACACAACAATATAGCAATAAAGGTGTTTACCATAGGCAGCTTTACAAAAGGGAAAGCTGAGTGACTCATGGAATTGCCAGCACCTTTCACCTCTGTCAGGGGCCTGAATTTAATTGTCTTCTCTATACCAAGATAGTCATTACACTGTGAGGACAATTTACTTCTGAAGTTTCTCACGGAATTTTTTTTTTTAAAGAGAAAGTGAGAAGATGATTTAGTCTGTAGGTGCCCAGTGGACATTTGTTTGCAGAAGAGGCTGCCAAGTATTGGTCATAATTTTGTGGACATTGTTCCATTATGAATGAGACTGAAGCTTCAAACTAGTGCAACATATTAAGTGAGCAAAAAAAGACAGACCGGCAGTAAGTCTGGCCCCTGCTACAGCAAATGTTCAGCCTGGCAGGACAAAGCAATGAATATTCCAAGTTCATATTTCTCATTCTTTTAAAAATAAACTGTGCCCATTTTGCTCTTCAGACCATATGGCATGAATCATTTCAGTGAAGCATTCATCACATCATGATTTACACTGACATTACTTCTTAGAAGTTAAGTGGTGGGGCTTCACTGTGAGGAGCTTCACGTATTACAGCCGTTCTCTGTTCTTTTTCACTTGTTTCACTGAAAGGTAACTTTATTCATCTCAGCTCAAAACTAGAGCTACAGGAGTGAAAAACCAAGCACAAAGTGTTCCTGCTTTTAGGTTTTCTGGATGAAAATTAATTTCCTCATAAACACACACAAACTTTTATTTTAAGCTTTTATACTCATGTATGATGTAGTCATAGGTGCCTGTGTGATACTTATTCTGTTTTCATTTTAAGAAAGTACAACAGAGAAAAGTCTTATGATAGTTCTTAGGCAAATACCAATTTAATTAAAATACACTGAATATTTAAATGGTGAAGAAGGTATGTGACCAGGTGTGTGAGTTGCCTGAGAGGGATTCTCTGAGGTCAGAAACCTGCTACTGAATCCCCACAACCTATGCCAATAACCCTGGAAGGCTGCAGAGTTCTCCGGGAAAGCGTGTGTGCGAGGGCACCACAGGCGCTATGCTGCATCCATAGGGAAACCAGGCATATAGATTTGCAAAAGCTCCGTCTTTCAGCTCACAACTCTTTTTTTTTTTATCACTACCTGTTTCTCTATTCCATGGATTTGCCACAGTTAAGTGAATTTTCTGTGGGTTTTTTCCCTATTTGCTTCTTTCTGATGAGGACAAGAGTAATTGGAGAAAAGAAGATCTTTTGCATATGGTAAGACAAAATGATTTCTCTGCTAGTCATGTACACAGTATGACCTTGGGAGATCACTTCAAACTCTTTGTGCTTCAGGTGTAAAACCCAGCATTACCTGGATAGTAAAGATGGTAGACCAGAACTTAATAAATTTAAGAAATAATAATACTCATCATACTCTCCTCAATGGATAAAATGTAAAGTATCAGAATATCTGTCCTAGTTAAAAGACAGAAAACATGTGATATTATTAAATGCTGGGAATAGTTTACTTCTAAAAAAAAAAAGAAATCAAAACATCATAAAGTGGCAAATGTTGGGTCTTGAATGTAAAGCTGAGACTTTCAAAGTATGAGACATCCATTCCACTGGGGCTTGACTCACAAGTCATACTTCACAATTTGTAGCAAAACTGGATTCTTAACATATTGGAATAAAGATTTTTAACAAGCTTCCATCTGTTAAACCAGCAAGTTGGCTTGGTCTGATCATGCTTGCTGTTTTAATAAATAGCCAACATCATTTTTCAAACCACAGCTTTCAAATTAGTTCGGAGGATTTCAACTTGCACTCGTTGTGGCCAGTCCTGAAAGGTTTACATTGCTTGTACGTTTGGAGGAGCCTACACCGCAAAGAGGGCCCAACCTCACGGACTGGTGGCTTGGAAGAAAGGCATACCAGTGCCATTTAGGAAGGGTGGGCTGAGAAGTGACCTCAGGATAGCCACTTCCTTGACTAATGGTATTGCAAATGAGACGTAATTGGTCTCAAACAGGAAGGGAGTGAACCACTAAAGTCCGAAAGCAACTCCCTGTCTGGAAGGTGTGTTTACCACAGAAAAAAAAGCTACTCTGTTAGCATGAGAAAATGAACTGAGGGCATATTTGTCTTTTTGTTGTTTTTTTTTTTTTTTTTTTTTTCAACAGCACAAATGAAAATGTCAACAAAGAAGTGTGCATGAAATTAAATTCTTGCTTTTCTCTCTCTAAAAGAAGACACACTTCTAATTAAAAGGCTTCAGTAGTGCTGAAACACAAACAGTTTTCACAGAGCCTGGTAATGGAAAGGCTTCAATGAGCAAGATTAGAACTGAACGTTTTGCGTTCTCTGACAGAAATTCCCTTCTAGGTAGGGAATTAAGCTCCAAATCAAAGTGTGACCTGAAAGTAGATCAGCATAAACTTGTGATTCTGAAACTGTAAACAAGCTACTCACCTCTGTTCATACTAACTCAGAAAGTTAATAATGATGTATCAGTAATGGGTACTTATTGCTAATCATGCTGTGAGGGAAAAACAAAAAAAGACGTTCCCCCTAACTTACCTGGCTAACACATTTATCCCAGCACTCACTACTGCCAAATTGCCCTTCCTTTCTAATCACTGTGTGTGAGAATAGAGAAAATTAATTCAATATCCTACATGGTTTTCTCTGGACAACCGACATCAAATTAATAACCTGTTGTACTAATACTCATCCAAAATGAAAAATGCCAGAGTTTGTGGATAACATGACTGAAAGAATCTGAAGAGGAAAGAAGCAACAGGAGGCTGTGAGGGTGGGAAAAGGGACATTTAGGGTATATATGTATTTTCGATCATTTTACGTATTAGTATTAAAGGTTAAAGCAAAGCATCAATAAACTTAAGATTTATGCTTGTGGTCCACAGTGAAGCATTCAAAAAGCCATCAAAGAGAAATCATAATGGTAGACGTGATGAAAAAAAAGAGGATTTAAAAAAATTACTAAATATTAACAGCTAAAAGGATACACTGGCTAGAAAGACTGAGCATGCTTGCTTTATGCCCCATGCCTCTCAAGTCCTGAGCGTGAGGAGTATCCAAAATAGGAGGTGGTGAGGTGTTGGCCTCCAACCCATACCATTAGAGGTTTTCTTACGAGAACAGAAAAAAATGAATTGTCCAGTCTGTTGTCTCCATCTTCTCTGTTCCTACATCCAAGCTCATGTTTCTCATGCATGCTTTCCTGGGGTGTTTGATCCAGGCTTTTTCTTGTTTCCATCTCAATCTCATCCTTGTCCCAGTTCGCTTCATGAATTTCAAGAGACTGCAAAGCACGGGAACCGCTAAAGGTTCAGTGAAATACTTGCTGAAATAATCTAATCTATACGAAGCAGCTGAGCTGACGTGGCTGAAGTAATAAAAAATTGCGTAAATTAAAGGAGCATGAAGCATTTGAGCCCAAATGATTGAAGTCTGACAACATAAGAAGCAATTAAAAAATGTATGATGTGGCCTTTAATGCATACAGTGTTCCTCTCATGGAAAATTTAATGCAAAGTTACATATGTGCACACATACATACATATACATATGTACATATAAAAGCAGGTCACTAACTTATATTTGAGGTTGGAGGTAGGTTTTGGTTCTTAGGCTCTGTCTTTCAAATGATTCACCTATGTACTGCTTTTGTAAAAAGTTTTTAACCTAATTCTATTGGATTCTCCTAGAAAAAAAAAAGAAGGTATTTTTAGAAAGCTTATTTTGCTTTGCCTTGAACTGTAGGCCTTTCTTTTTAAATAGTAACTCAGCCTTTTGGTTTTCTTTCACCCTTTTCACCCCCTCTGTTGCTATTCCTTGAGAACTGTGGGTGGCCGATGAAGCAGTGAACATCACATGATGTCACTTAGCAACCTGATGTTCATAAATAGCAACAATCATTTTTCTAATGGTTATTTTTCCCCATCAGGAAAAATGCTTAGACTCAGTTCATTCTGACAGTGCCAAATTCTTGCTCTGACCTTCCAGCTTATTTATTGCTTATGCTTTCCTTTTTGGGGGTCCAATTTCAAATGATAACATCATGGCTGATGCTCTTAGAAGGCTTCTAATATATTTCTGAGCTTACTGGTAACGTATAATGACAATAATTGTTAGCACCCTTGAAGCTCTTTAAGAATAGTCTCCTCTCCCTTTCCCCAAATGTCTGCACTGCATAAATCTCAGATGACATCAACATACTGTTGGTGACATGAAATCAGAAGGGTCATCCACAACATCCACAAATTAGGTTGTATTTTTTTTAAATGCCTTTGGGGAATACTCAGGAAGCTCAGAAATTTTTCAATTCTTTCAGAAAGAATCTGGCAGGATTTTTTGTGCATCCTCTTAATATTGGTATAATCCTTTAAAATATTGGCTATGCTGTGAAGGACTGCCTTTGTTAAATGACAGATTTTGCCAATAGCATACCTTCACATGAGTTATTTAGACAGAAACCAAAAGATAAGATTATAAACTAAGAAAAGTAGAATTGTGCAAGCCTTTGCAAGGATCTTGCAAAAAATTGCTTAGGAAATAGAGCAAAATTATGCAACCACCTAAGCCCAGCTTGTCCCCAAGGAGATCTCTGTCTGAGAGCACAGAAAAAAACCCCAAATCCTGTCTATGCAGCATCAGTTCCCCTCTCCCTAACCATATGGCTGCTCCTCAAAGAGTTGGGGGCTCTGTAACTGAGAAGAGGGAGTAATGTGGGTGAAACCATGACACTGTCATCGTGCGTGCGTGACGGCTTCCACAAATCCTCCAGTTACTCTGTACTCGTCTCCCTCTCACTATTTGCATTGCTAATTCATACACCAAGTAACTAGTGGCTAAACTACACAGATAGGGGAAAGTATCTGGATTTCTTGCTCCCTTTATTTGTTTTTTATTTGATTTTTTTAAAAAATTAATATACTATGGAACAGAGAAGTAAGGAAGACTCAACTTCCTTTTTGTCTCCAAGACATCTTTTGTCATTCATACCTTCTTTCTGTGGAGCTGCATTTCATTTCTATAAAACTGAGGGGGGAAAAAACCTATGTTAGAAACATTTAGCCCACAGAGCTCTATACAGTTCTCAGATAGCTGCACTGTCTCATATCAGCAAACTATTGTTATCTGAGCCACTTCAGGGACACAGGCTCCTACCTGGAGGGTGACAGCAGTAATGCCGCTACGAACAGTCTTGAAATTTCAACTTCAGTGTGTCTGGTGGAATCCAGAGGAATAGGAACTGCAAAATACAACACTTCCTCTTGTTTGAGGGAAGTAAGAACAGTGGTACTTAATCAACAGCTCTCAAATAGTCTACTAAAACCTTTAAACTCAGCTTAACAGGAAAGGCAGGCAGTGATCCCTGTAACATATTACTTTCTACTGTTTCTTTCCACAAACAAGCAAAGTTAAGACTACTGTTGTGAAAGATGAATTCATCCAAGCTGGGATTTGGTGAAAATGATGCAGACTGAGAAAACAAATGAGAGATTATGCCCTCTGCAAATGCATGTTTTACACTCTGCCAACGCAAGATTTTTTTTTTTTGAATTCACATTTTTATTACTGTATACATGATGTGACTACTCATAGAAATCACATTCAGGACATGTGCTGACTGGAGAGATAGGAAGAGCAAGTCCTTAGCCTGATTACTTCCCAACATATTTTTATTTGCCTCATAGTCCTTTTATATGTTATAGTGTGAATTAGAATTGGAAGACATAGCTAAATGAAGGACAGATTGTGGGGTGTAACAAAACTAAAATCACAAACAATTATGAGCTGCAATGAAGATGATTTAGGAAGGAAGAATATTTCATGCTCTTTGTATGTCGGTAGCTGGTGCTCTGTATACTATCCACATATGCAATGTATGTGCATAGCGTGGTTTTGTAGACTGTGATTATTATGTAGCCTTCCCTTAGTGGGATGGAAAGGACTTTTGGGGAGAAAAAGTATATTAAATTGAAGTTATTTATAATTTTAGTTATATTAACTTAAAAATATAGTCTTTGCCCTTTATTTTCTTTCTAACTCCTTCTGTTCAGGTGTGTTCTTAGAGCGTTTTTACTTCAGTAGATCTTCTGGCTTCTGCACCAGCATACATGATAATAAATAAAAACAAACTAGTAAACAAGTTTGCTTCACAACTTAACTGATTTTCTTTGTAACCCCCATACGCACAGCTCCATGTAGCTGCATATGTAGATCCATTTAGGTCCTTCTCTGAGAATGATATTCCTTAATAGTCTTTCAAAACTCCCATTTTTGCAATAAACTTACTTTTAATACATTTTATGTTAGCTCTTGATTCTGATCTTCACAAATTATCATTCCCGTTATTTGTTCTCATACATACATTAGTATTACTTAAGAGTTCTCTTGTAGGAGCTTTTGCTCATCCTTGTTTTATTTTTTACAACATAAACATCCATTCAGACACCAGACCACCTAGAAAGTTTGCAATCATCATAAATATGAATAAAAAAATAAGTAGTGCTGAGACACAACCAAACCTTGAGGTATGCTGTTTCCTATTGGCTTTACTAAGATGAAGAGTTCAGTGTCTTGCAAGATGGGAAGCTCTTTGTTTGGGAACAGTTACAAATCACAGCATGTGCAAAGTATACCAGTTGTCAGTGGCCCACTCTAGTCCCACGATGTCAATGGAAAAGTTCCTTTATTCAAGACAAATTGTGTACACTGTGTGGACACCCAAGGATCTTTTCACCACTCCTTTCTCACACAGGGTTGGTGCTCCTTGCTGTCTTTCTAAACATAAAGATAAAATAAAGGTCAAAAAAAAGTATTTTTAGATGGAAAAAAAAAAAAGTTTTTAGTTTGTGATTCTGCTGAGACACTGCTATATTTTAAGATGAAAAATATGGTGGACAGAAGGGAGGAATTGGGATAACATGCTGGAATAGAGTTTCCAGGTCAGTTTTCAGCTCTGTCAGTCTTCTTGCACACAAGTTAATGGAGGTGATCAAATCTTCAGCTAGGTTTTGCATGCTACCAGCTGTAACACATGCCCTGAAGTAAGCACCCAGCCTATACGCCATAAAGCATGAAAAGACTTAGATGTTGAAGGGTGAAGTTCATAAGACTGAGTGATCTGAGCAGGAGATAGCTTGGTTATCCAGTAGAAGACATTGAGGGGTGGGCAAGCGTCTAAGTGTCACTGCTTTTCTTCTAAGTTATAGTCAAATTGTTTTTTTTTAATAGCAAATAAAAGGGAGTTGGAGGTGGTACACTTCAACTCACTATTCCAGCATTTTGTGTATTGTGGGAGATCCAAATTAAAACCTCTACTGTGTAGCCAACAGACTGAGGCTTTCTCTGGCAAGCCCTCTTCTTGAAGATCATCAGTTATGAATAAATTTGTTTCACAGAGAAATTTCTAGAACCAATTCTCCCCTGCCCAGCTGCATGTCTTGAAAATGTGCCTTTTTAGCCCAGCAAATATGTGTTTTATAGAAAGCAAACTCCACTAAAAAAAATTTGTCAGAGCACCTGGTGGATGGTGCAATCACACCAGCACTGATGGGGACCAAGCCTGGGACCCACAGCCCAAGGGGTTACTCAGACAAGCTGGACTATTGGCACCACCTCGTATGTCCATCTTACTGGAGAATTTATACTCAAGATTTAGGTAGTGAATGAAAAATCATGGATAGGAAAGGATGAGGAAACTCTGTTTTGTGAATTCTGGCAGAGCTCCAGAGCTGCCCAGCAGCAAGCTGTTTGATATGGCTGCAACTTGATGCACCTGTATGTCTGTCCAACAGATAGTATAACTTCACACATGAAATATTAGGTATTGACTGACTTTAGGTGCCTTTCCATGTAGAGTAGATAAGGCAACTGAATGTGTCTGTAAGTGCCTACAGAGACACTTGAGAAAAGAATTCTTGCTCTGAATTTAGCCCACAATCCCTGTGAGACTCAGTTGGGGCTGTCCATGAAATGGGAATACTATCACATCCTTACTTCCTGGAAGTGTTGTAAAGGAAACCACCTGGTAAGATTGAGAAGTGCAGAGGCAGTACAGCTGTACAGAAAGGGAGGGAGGTTAATGTAGTTGGTAGAATAAGACACTTATTGAAATATAGATTTCAGGAGGAGAAAATACATTTTCAGCCAAAAATGTTAAATAAGTTTCTTCCTAGATACTAGAACTGTAGTAAACATTTATAAAGAAATGACCAGCTCTAGAATCAAAAGGAAGATTAACAGCTTTAGTTTTATATGCTGGCAGCCACATTCTTTTCTCACTTTGTGGAACTCATCCAGGCTTCTACTCTCTAACTTTAGTGAGTTACTCCAGATTTAAACCAGTGTAAGCAAGGGCAAGTTAAAAATACTTGTGCCACAATTGGCCTTGGAAAATACATTTCTCCATGATAGATGTTAAACTGACTGCTCAGGCAGACAGCGTGTCTTGCCCATATTCATTTTGTATTTGCTTCTTTTCCTCAGTCCTTAAAACAAGTTCATGACTTCATGACTCTAAGAGTAAATACTTTATATAATGAATACACTTTTTATTCAATATTTGGAGGAAATTAAAGTAAATGTTGTATGCAATAATACTGCATGGAAAAAGCAATGATAATTATCTGATGAGAGAGTTAATATGAAGGGCACTCAGTTAATCCTGTGGTCTGAGGTAAATGGCAGACAATCAAGTAAACCTAATTAACATCATAAAACAAAGACAAACAGCATTAGCCCACCAGCTCTTGGCTAATCTATTATTTTCTTCAGAATACCATTGCATGAAAAGCTTAGGGCATATATACTCAAATAAACCCAATTCCATAAATGAATTGTCACATTGTACTGCTGAGAAAATATCAGTAAAGACCTTTTGTTCCATTTATAGAATGTTTCTTATATGGATTTCCTTTTCATTTGGAATAAGAAAGGGGTTTTTTTGTTTGTTTTGGTTTGAAATGAAGCTATTGTGCTTTAGCCAAATTTGACCCACACTTTCAATCTGCACTCTTGCAAGCAAGTCCTTACTCATGCAGATAGACCTTTGAAAATGAGTTTTGCCTAATGGCATTTCCTCCCCATTATTCTGGTAGATAAGCATTGCACAGGGAGAGGGGGATTAGTGAGAAAAGAGAGAAAACAAACAACCATTGCAACAATAATGATATCATATTGCAGTGCAGACAGTTAAATGAGAGCAACTTTGCTGCTTTAGGTGCACGTCACCATTTGCATCAGTAATCATTGAAGGTGAAGCGTCAGCACCTGGGAAAAGCTCCTGACAACAAGTATTTTTTCTGTGGATTATATTTTGGGTTGAGAGGAAGGATTTGTGACATTTTCTTTGGGATTTTATAAAGCAAATATACTTCATGTATCATTACATTTGATTTCTTGTCATCCTGTTGGTTCCTTCTGCTCTTCTTTAAAACCTGGAGGACTCTACGTCACTTGTAGATAGTCTTGCCGTGAGTATAGCACTGTGGATAAACTTTGGACATGACAAGGGTCACTTCATACATTTATACACAGAGACTTGAGCAGATTATCAGAGGATGGACAATACGAAACCTTTTTAAAACTGCTTATTTTCCCAAATTTACCTAGAATTGAGTGAATGAGACTCAGAAGAGTTTTTGAACAGTGAGTGTTTCTTTTCCTCTACGTGAGCCATCTGAGGTGAACATAGTTTCCTCTCTCAGATGAGGAGGATTACTAGATAAAAATAGCTACCAGTATGATGAACTAGCATGTTTTTCTTAGGGAAAAAGGTATTTTCTTTTTTTTCTGTTCATACAGTACCTATATGCTGCTTAAGAATAAGCAGTTCAGTTATTTCATTATGTCAATTATTCAAGGGTAAAAGGAATGAACTAGGGTGCCAGCCCTGAATCCTTGTCCCTCTTCAATCCTGACCTGGCAGGTGGCCTTTCCCAGGGAGCCTCAGTGGGGATTTTGCCATATATATTAGGAGTGAGTGGGAAGGCACATAGAGTAGCAATTGTTCATCTGCTGGAAATCTCTGGTATCTTGTTCTGTAAAGATGCTCAATTTTACCTACATTTCTTCATCTACAAAAGGAATAGAGGAATGGAGAACAGTTTTTCTACTTTAAACTCAGGATTTGTGCAAAATATTGGGTGCTTTGACCATGATTTATGAAATTTGGTGAGCATTAGCTATAAACTTGAGAATTTTGTTTTGTTTCACATAGATGTGACTATGACAGACTTTGATTAACCTTTCTATGCATTTTGTTAACTGTATTGTCCTTCTCCTGTTAATCCTTCTTTTTTTTTTCTCCTAATGACAAAGCATTGTCTAGTTAGATTTATACAAAATTTATCTAGATATTAGTCTTTATCAGGAACTAATAGAGTAGAGAACTCACTATTAAGAAATAAAGCAAGTTAAGAGGGATACGTGCACATAGTAAAGAGGTGGCATGGAATGACAGGAAAAGGGCAGCAGCTTTAAATTAAGAAAGGAAAATGATGTCATAATGATTAAACCACAAAATAGAACTTCAACACAGTGAATGAGCAATGAAAATAAGGTAATAAAAAGGAGTACTGAACTAGCTCATGAGACATGTTATTACAGTGAACATTATGCTAGCACTGTTTATTTTGCTTAGCATTATGGCCACCTTCAAGGTTGCTATGACAAATGTGTGTGAGCGTTTAACGGAAAGTGAACATTTTTTTTAGCTAAGAAGGCATCCACCAGCTCTCTGCCTACTCAATTTCCTAAATTACGTGCCACATAAGTTTAACTTTATTGGCACTAGATAAATGTTAACATTAACCACTTATGGGTTAAGACAATTTTGGAAATATTCAGTGTGTTTCTCTGTTGACATTCCTCAATCCATACATTGAAATCCATGCAGTTACACAGTTTTGCTTGAAAAAAAGTGTTCACTCAAAACGTATAGCACAATAACAACACCTAAATAAGAAGTTCTAATAGCTAAAGCGCTGATCCAGAGATAAAATGAAAATATACAGCTTCTACTGGATTTAAGGCAAATGAAAGTTGTTTTCATAACTGGCCTTTCAGTGACTTTTTTTTTCACGGCACTGAAAGAGTCTTATTCATGTGTGACTAAGTGACACTAAAATTTATGCAAGCTTCTTACAGCAGAGGGAGTAAAGGAGGAAAAGCACAACAGGGTTTCTCCATGCAACTTACAAAAACATTATCAATGTGGTTCATTCATCGAGCAATGACAAACTCGGAGGCCCGTTACCAGCTGTAATGGATGCAGTGGACCAAACAAAGAGGGAAAGTGGAGTTGGAACAACCACAATCTGAAAGTGAGAGAAAAATAAAGCACAACAAGGCCATTGGAACACAACACACAGGAGGGTCACACATTGAGAGTGTTGCTTTCCAACTTGTTATGTAGTGATCCAATTATAAAGACTAAACTAGGTATTTGGGAGCTTTGGTGGCACAGGAAGCGGGTGAGCAGGTTCCCACCTGGCCTAGCAGGACATGTAGGGGGAGCGGTAGAAGGCTAGTTTAGCCTTGCAGCATTTGAAGCTGCGCAAGTAGTGCTTAATAATGTACTTAAATAATGAAAACACTAAATGCTGAGTGGGGTCACAATAGAAGTTCTGAGGCAAGAAGAAAAGCTGGTGTAAAAAAAGAATATAAGATCAGGAAGGCCATCTAATCAGACCTCCTAATTTCAAAAGGAATGGATCAATTTCCTCTGCTGGGACCCCAGGCTGAAGGTATACTGCCCTCTAACCTGATAACTAAAGAATTGTGTGATATTATTGTTGGAAACCTTAATATATGCTTTTTCTCTCCTGAAACGTTGTTTAGGAGATGCTTTTTTTGCTTTTTTTTTTGTTGCTGTTGTTCCTAGGGGATGATTGGTAGAAGACTCTGTCATGATCTGTACATCTTAGCACAAGATTGCAATTTCATTGTTGGGGTGCCTGATAAAACATAAATCCGTCACTGCTAGACTAACAAAAAGCATCAGGAGCCTTCAAGTCACACCACATGAACCTGTAAGACAAGAAGTGCTATCAATCATGTTCTTGTCTGATGTTTGATGTCAAAGATTCAAGCTCATAACAGATTTCCTAAAGAGCTGGCCATGACCCTGTCAAAAGGACTTTAAAGTAGCATGCATATAGAGGTGACAGTTCTACAGACATTCCCAAAGTTGATGCCCTTCTAATGCTACAGGTGGCAAATAGCATAAGAGCCTAACCGTGTACATTTGCCACTCAGGGGAACACTGCACGTAAGCAAACAAGGGACTGAGAACAAGGGAAAAACAAAAAACCCCCACTTTTCTGGGATGTACTTGGTGATGAGAGAGGAGCAGAGTCACCTGGCTGTGGAGATTTTGCTTGAGATACCACATTCTGTTTCAACATGGGAGTGGATATTTTTGCCATTCCTGGGGACATGTTGTGGTTCACTAAGCTCTGCCCCACTGAAAAGAAACTTTTCATGCCATGTCTCTGCAGAGTGCCGTGTGGGGTATTTGTGTTGGTAGAAGAGCTAGAATGGCCGTGATCAACTTGAACACAAGAGCAGAACTAATGCAGGGGTTGAGCAAGGTTGAATACCCAGCTGCCAATGTAAACCCCATCTCAGCTTTCTCATTCAGTTCATTAATGGCTTGCAAAAATTGAAATAACCTTATACAGTTGATGTTTAGCATCAGCCCTCAATAACTCATCAGGAGCTATTTCATCTGAAGAAGACTGTCAATAAACCATTTTAAGACATTGTCTACAGTGTTATCTAGCTGACTGATAAACTGCTGCTTGCTCATAGCTACAGGATGTAAAAGTCTTCAGCAAGCTTAAGTTTTTGGAAGAAACCAAGACTGTGCACTCAGCAATTCTTTGTGTTCACCACATCGTATGTAAGCCCAGTTAACTCTTTAAGCAATTTTACATCCTGAATACCTAACATCTACGACAACTATAAGTTGCTACATTCCAACATGTAACTCACATGGAGGATGCTACCAAAAAAAAAAACACCATTTGGGAAGAATCTTTGCTTCAGTCCTGATTTGACATCACAAATTACTGTCAATTGTCATCTAACACTCAGTATCATAAACAGAGAAAGGTAAGACACTAATTTTTCGGGTATTGTGATGATATGCGGTGACATGGCAGGCTTTTGAATACTTCTGCGTTCTAGCTATATCCACTGACACTAAGAAGCACCTGTTGATACCTACCTCCTCTTGACTAGCTCTCTCCAGTTTTGTAACAAATCAAGATAAGAGCGAACTGGCAATCTTTCACAATCTTCTTTAAACTGTTGCTGTAGATGTGTTATTGATAAGCTACTTACTGTCCAAAAAAGGAAGCAAAGAGAACTCACTGAAAAATTATATTAGCATGTTGTTACTAGCCACATTTCAGAAGTTGTTTAAAGTCTGATAAGTGATTATGCAAACATGTCAGCAGCTGGTGAGATTACTGCAAGTAGAGTTGATCTTCCAAGTCAGAGATATAGTTAAGCCCTAACTACACCATGTAGTGAAAACAGGAAAAAAAAAAAAAATCCATTGCAAGATCGACTGCAGCTGATGAGGTGCCATCTGATCATCCATGTAAATATGCAAACTGAAATTCCCCTTGGGCTGCATCACAGATGTCAAAGTTCCACCAAGTCCTGGCAGCGTGTTCACCAAATGGTCTGACAGCCAAGACTTTCATCTCAAGTGATGTTGTGATAGTATGTCAGTCGCTCTGTTTTTGCAGACATGAATCACTCATGATGTCAACTTTTCCTAAATGACCTTCACAACACATGGGAGCAGTTTCATTTAAATGTTCTTACGTCCAGTTACCACACACACAGTTTTGAACTGGGCATGCTTAAAGATCTTTTCTACAATATAATCATTAATTACACAAAGTGAGATTTTTCACACATGCAAAATTTTCAGAAGGCACATAATCCCAGAAGAGGTCCACACACATAGCAGGATCTAGTTTGACCATTTACAAATCGGTATCACTTCGATACCTCGCAAAGGACAGTTCTTTAACCAACAGCCTGATAAGGAAGCCTACATTTGTTAAAGGTTATTTGCGGATGGCAGCACAAACCGTCACTGATTTAGTACACGCTACTTATGAATTGAAGAGCAAGCCCATATCGTGTTCTATCCAGGTCTACAAAAAGACTCCACTGTGTTACCTAAAGATTGCCTGCTCCATGAGGGGAAGGCTTCTATATCATCCTCAGAGGATTAAAAGTAGATCTTCAAGTGCAGGTGCTTAGGAAAACAGTGAAAAGTACAAATCAAGGGATCAGGGACTTGAAAAAAGCCATTGCTAAGTGCAGGTAGCTTTGCACTTGAGATGTAACTGAAGCCTAAACCCTAGGGGTATGGTAAAGGTAACTTCTAGATCATGCCTCAGCAGATATATAGCCAACTAGAAGTACCTGCACTGGACAAAGCACATTGTAAAGGTTAGTGTGGAAGATCCAAAACTGCTCTAAGTCATCCAGAAAGATAAAGCTCAACTGGTTTTTCTAATTTCTTTTAAATAATAGTAACTGTCTAACATACTGTTAACATTCTCACCCTACTTTTCCCTCTAAATGTATATGTTAAAGAAGTTGAAAGGTAGAAGCAGAGAAGCTGAAGAGAGAATGGAGACAACTGTGGTAATGAAGGAGTTTTCAGTACCTACACATGGGCCACACGTTCAGGGCGTGAGGTCATAGCGAGTCTTACAGCTCCAGCGGCTGACAGTCATAACTCTGGTGCCTGTGTGACCTTTCCTCCTGCCCAAAGGTATATGACTGCACGACTGGCGAGTGATCACAGGGAGAAGTACAACCAGATATCCACTGCCACCTTCCCTCAGCTTACTTCGCACCTTGCTGGAAGGACAGATCGAGTTGCTTTATCTTTTTTTTTTTGTTGTTGATCTTGGGGCAAAAACCTTCTACTTTTCTTATACTACTATAAGGCCTCAAGGCAGTGTTTACCAAGAAATGAGATCTGCAATTAATAAATACAGTGAATGTTTGAGTCAATTTGGAGGTATCAGGCTGAACAAATGAAGACAGAGAGGAAAGCAAAGAGGTGACAGGTCTAAAAGAAAGACAGACTTCAGGAAATAATCATTTTTTGGAAAGACTGGTAGATCAATGGAGAGAAAAGCTACAGAGAGCATGAAGTGATCAAGGATAGTGCAGGAAGGACTTGAGTCATGATCAGCACGTTACTGAGTGAGCTGATGAGCCAGAGTTACCACTTCAGAACTACCTGGAGGTAAGCTAGCAAGCATCCATAGACAAGATACTTGACAAGCAAATGATGCAGTTCAGGTACTTTTGAATTTTCTAGAAACACAAAAGGGCCAAGGTTTTTAGAATATTTCATTATACTAAACTTTGTAAGAGAGAAACAGGACTAAGAATTGTGAACTGGCAATTATATAGTTAAAATCCATTCTAGTAACCACTTGAGACAAATATCTGTCTAAAAACAGGACGGATCTTTGTGTGCAGTAACATTACTTTGATTTTTTAGGAGAGGCATGAAGAGGAATGACTCAATCTTCTCAACTCCCCACCCATTTTTTGGCTCTAACTACTGAGCACAGTATAAATTTTGTAGTAGGTGCAGCATCCCAGAGACGCAGCCATTACTAGCTGCTAGCTCTGCGTGCATGCGTTAGGACACCCGTGACCCATCTCACTCTGCCGCTGATGCCTCAGTCTGAGCGTGTGTGTGTGTGCCTCCCAAGTACACTCTGCTCAGGCGTTTTTCCCTGGCTTTGCTCAGGAAACTTGCCTCAGATTCCAGCCAGGTCTTAGAGATGCTTTTAAACTAGATTGGTAATCTGGAAAAGATTTGGAGGGCCTGATTTATTTATTTATTTATTTTTACTAAACTATCTTAAAGTTAGTTAGCAACTCTGGGAAAACATTTTCTGTGCCAAAAGAGCATGTGGAGCAGCTGTTCAGTACTTATTCAAACACCTGTGCATATTTTTAAGCTTACTAACAGTTGGAATAGCTTTCCCCCTCACCTCAATACTATGCTAATACCTATTACTTATATTGTTCCTTTGTTCATGAAATATATTCTGTTTTAATAATTCTGTCAGTGAAAAATACTGACGTATAATGATGACATGACTAAAATGACAGTCCTTCTACGGTACTTGAAATATTCAAGCATTAACAGTAGGATTTGCTTCCAAATGAGAGACTAGATTCTGCTGGCACAAAATCGCATCACAAGACTGCTCTCTTGCTTCTCCAAAAATCTTCATTTTCTTGAAAAACAAGCCACAGAGTTGCTGATGCTGTAAGTGACTTCAGGAGATTGCCTTGTCCAACCCCACCTGCTCAAACCAGGGTCAGTTTTGAGCAGGGTATTCAGGGACATGCCTAGGTGAGTTCTGAATGTCTCTAAGGATGGACACTCGTCCACCTCTTTGGGCAACCAGCTCCAAATGCACTAAAACCTTCTGCATACTCCTTCACAGCCATGACTTTAGAAATGTAAGTTTACTTTACTAACATAGCTAACACTGAGATGTCTATACAAGTCTGCCACAAGCTAAAATTATTCAGAAGTCTGAATACTACCACTTTAGAACAGGGTGTTAATTGAAATGTCTGGAGAGCAGTCAACCTTCAATATCAATCAATTAGCTATTCATCTGTGCAAATCCCAGACAAGTGCTATTTACGAAGTGTTCTGTACTATGACTTGGTGGATTTCAGAGACAGTGCCTATTATGGAAAAGCCAGGACCTGGACTCTAACAGACTCTACATATTTATTCAGGTACACAATGAAGCTCAAAGGCCCTGGGGAAGTCAGAAGCTGCACAGCTGTATTCAGAAAGTTTGAAATCTCTTGTGAATACTGTATCACTTGTCAGCTCATCCTGAAGAAGTTAATTTTGTGAACAGGGCCCAGACAATGCTCCTCTTCCTCTGCTCACCCTCTCCATTCCCATTATTCCATACACACAAAATTTAACCTCTGCCCCACACCGTACCTCTTCAGCTCGGGAATCACCACTCTCACATCTCATGCCTCCACCAATTTCCAGGCTTCTCAGAACTCACTGAAGACCACCAAGCCCAAGGAAGAAGGAATAATCTTTTCACCATACTCATGACAGAAGTAGTCCTGAAAGAAAAAGAGCGCTCTCATTCATAAGCAGTGTTGTTAACACATAGCTGTAACGTCATGGAAAACAAGAACAGTGGATCCTGCACAGCTGGTGACTCAACAGCATTTCTAGTACTGTTGAAGGCCAACAGTGACGACCCTCCCAAACAAATTTGTTCCACCATGTTGGTTTCAACATAGTTTCAACAACTGTTAAAATTATTTAACTGTATTACTGATGTAATTGTTAGGGCAAGAGAGCAAAGCAAGAGTTGTTTAGAGCTTCAGGGTTCGGTTTCCCCCCTCCCCTTGGAAAGAGTTGCTCAGTAATGTACTGGAAGTTCATTCCATTACCTATCTTATAGACAGTTATATACAGATAGGCAAGAGACAAATGAAAATTTAGGTAAAACCATATCAGACTCAGAATCAGTTCTTTGGACTGGTCAGCCTGTGGCTGGATGCCCACATAACAGAGAAAACCTCTCAGCATTACCATATTCCAGAGAGATGCAGTATTTCGTACTCTTTTGGTCCTTGCAATACAACTTTTAAATACTATTTATAATGGGCATTCAGTAATCAGCAGCTATAGTCATCAGATATACACACAGCCTGTAAAACTCTATATGCTGGCAGAAAAGCTGAAGACGACTTCGGACAACATAAAAGGAAAAAGGAACAAGTTATGGAAAAAACATAGGAAAGACCAAGTCGCTGTAACACCTCCCTCGTAGGCAATATAAAGCAACAACAGAAAAACACCTAAGCACATTGGCAGGTATGAAGGGACAGTCAGCTCTGGCAAAGGGACGGTGATTGCTGCTAACAGCAGTAATATGTTTTCATAACCCCCTTTTACTTAAGAAATAATAAAAATATTCTCATATCCTCAGAAATAGTTCAGTACTCTACTTGCTGTTTACATGGGATACAAAATGGCAAGTTACCTATATTCGGGGCTAGCAGGTCTTTAATACACGTAAATGGATTTGTTTTCTACAAACATAGTAACGGAAGGAGAGAGCGAGGTCATACAGGGATGGTTTGGCAGGTTGCAATATTGGAGTCAGGGAGATTAGCCCATAATTCAAGGCCAGTTTTGCCTTCAGGAAGTTTCATCATCTTAACAGGCTTTCTTACAGCTAATTGTAGCATTGACTGGAAAAACAGACTTGATCGATCAATACTGGATCTATGTTTAAAAGGGTAGTTCCTTCTGTTTCAAACATTTATTGTTGAACCCACTAAATATGGTTCTACATCACAACCCCCCCAGTATTTTCTGTTGTTAGCAAGCTCATTTACATCTGCACATTGTCATTCGTGATGAAATCATAACTCTCTCTTAGCAAGGTTACTTATTATCATGGAAAGCAGCTAAATCTGTCTTTATAGAAAGTCTCCATTTTTAGACAGCAGGTCATACTGCAACAGCTTTCACTGAGGAGTTGTTTCATTGTCTACCATGTAGGCCTCGGTAGGAACTAAAAGAGCTTTCTTAGTCACGTGTTTGTTGTTTTTTTTTTTCTCTCCACCCATCCTCCCACCAAACACTGAGCTTTTTGGTCAGCTTACCTTGCCCCCACACATATTATTCAAGATCAGAATGCAGAAGAGTTTTTTGTTGGTGGTTTAACAAAAAAATAAATATAAAAAGCAGTAAATGCCAAACATGAAATAATTGTTCCTGTGCATTACTTCAAAGTGACATAAATAACTGTATATTGCTAAAATCACATCGGATATAATTTGGTGGATACAGAGATGTGCCTGGAGTCTGCCAAATCACCACTTAGCTGAAATCACAATTCATCTGAGAGGCTTATTCTGTCAGTGAAAGTCATCATCTTCTCAAATATTCCCAAATCTCTCAAGTCAGGGCATGGATATCTACAGCTACAAGCTTCCTGAAGAACTGACTTCTGTCTGTCTGTCTTTTCCTTCTAGGTAAAAACAATTATTGCTAGTCACTTACATTGTGCAGTACTCAAAGCATAATTTAGTCAGATCCCATTATTTGTGCATGCACACACTCTTCAACCTCAAGTTAAAGATATGAAATGTGGGATTATTTTTTATTCTGATCCATTTACTTGTTATGTCTGTTTCCAAGCTGTTAAATTACACCACATAGCTCAGTGTTCCCAAATGATGGAAGTGATGATATAGCCCTACAGACTGAAGTCTTTCTGGCCTAGTACAGGAGTGCACAGTGATCCATGACAGTAAGCCAAAAGGTTCAAGAAACAGTGATACAAAATATTGAGTGTTAATTGCTAGATGACAAGGACTAATTGGAGTATTTTTATGAACTCTCTTTAGAAACTGGCCACTAGGTCTGTGCTCTACAGACTATAGTCTGCAGATTAACTTCAGTTTTTGATTTAATTTATAAACCCCAGCAACTGAGTATGACTTACCTGTCAAAAACCAAAAAGGAGGAGAAAGAAAGAAAAAAGGAGGAGAAAGAAAGAAAAAAGGAGGAATAACAAGAAAAAAAAAAAAAAGAGCCCCTTACCTATCCTTTTTATCTTGTTCAAAAACCAGGAGATTGTGCATTATCCATGATGGATATTCTCTATTAACCCCTCACCTTGTTACTCACTTAATTCATTTACCTGTTTCCTTTCTCTGGTAGAGCCGCTTTTCCAAATCATCAGTTAAAAGCTCAAGTACCAACAGTTAATAGTCCATGTAACGATTACACCCAGCTATAATAAAATTCTTCAAGTCAGAAACTGATCAGATGAACAGCACGAACTGCTTTATCGGTTGTAGCCAATAAGAAAACATTTGGAAAAGCTAGAGGCAAATACAAGTCAATTTAGAATAATCCATCCTAAACCCTGACCGCTGAGCTTTCAAATGAGTCACAGATTTCTATGTGTTCATCTTCATTTTTCTTCATGGACTGATTAGAATAAGATATACACCAGAAAAAGAAGGAAAACTAACTTGCACAAAAGCTTAGAATTCTGTTCAGAGACACACATTTTTGTGGTGGGGTTGAGTGGGAACTCAAATAAACATGATTTACAGGAAAGCATCTTGACCTCCATAGCATGACACCAAGGACAAGTACTGCTGTACATACTAAGCAAGCTGGTAGAGGCACATTTTTATTTAAAACATTATAGCAACTCTTAAAAATTGTTCTTATGATGAAACATGCTGGAGCTTGAAGGTAATAATACAATGTTTGTCTGATCAGTCTTAAAAATCATAAAATGATCTGATCAACATTTTGTTTAACCAGTAAGCAGAATACTATGGCAAAATGACTACCTGTATTTACATATTTTTATTCTGTTCTTGAGCTGCAACATTTAACTTCATATGCACTGTTCTAAGTACTCCCAACACAGAATGGAAAAACATGTCAGTTGTTTAATTTCAAGATAGTTTTAATCAGGTAATTACAGGAAAAAAACATTTAAACAATTTTTATGGTGTTACCTGCTATGTCAATTTACAAGGATATGATGTAACAAACCAGTTACAAACTTAAAGGCATATTTACATTATATACTCAAAGTAACAAGCTATATTCATATTCATAAAGAAAACACCTATGGGATGAGTTAACTAAATTATACACCATTTAGTAGAAAGAAATAGCAGTTGAGGTTTAATGGAAACAATATACACGTGAGGCACTTTGAGGTCATTAGGGTGGAGAGCAAATGACACCAAGCAAAAAAGAAGGAAAATTATGTACACCTTATACCGCAGCTTTGCACATGAAGTCTTCTTCATCACCAAATGCTTTGATTTCTTAAGCGAACCACAACTTTTGCAATTAAGAAAGAGAAGCTTTCAGGAAAAAAAACCCAAACCCAAACACCCCCCCCCACCCAAACCCTCCTCGTATTTATCAGCGCACCGAAAGAAACGGAAGTTTTATCCACTCAGCTGCTGGACTAACAGTACCATAAGGCATCTTTTTAAAGTGTTTGTTTTGCTGCCAGCCACCACCCTTTATCTTCATTTTATTAATATGAATGTATCGCTGTACTGCCTGCATACTGTGCCTAAGCTCTGAAAAGATTTAAAGTCTTATTTAAACCTGTGCATTATTTACATGGGAGTTCAACATAATCCTCCAGCTACACGTGAACAGATCATTCTGAAGAGAACATCTCTGAAATGGGAATGTTATATTCCAACACGCAAAATGAAGACATTCTTCAAAATACCTTTGTTTCTTTAGAGGAAACTGCATTGGTTAAGACTGTTTGGAACATCCCTTACATGAGTTCTGGAAAGGCATCCAAGTTTCATGCCATCATTTGCTGCTGTTTACTAAGCAGTTACCCTAGTAATTGTAGATTATTATCAGACTATTGCTTTAACCTTGCACACGGCTGCAGGGCTGCCCTTCGCAACTACCGGATCGCACGTGCGAGCGCACAGACCCACGCCATCGCAGGCCAGGTGACCTCGGCGTGAGCATCACAACGCCAGCCCTTCGCTGTGGGAAAGAACTTCCAAGGGGGAAGTGGTGTGTGGAAACTGTCTTAGGAACCCAGTGACAGAATCAAAAGAATTTTCATTTCACCCCTGATTTTTACACTTTTGTGTAACAGGCTGTCGTAACTATTTTATACCCAACAAAACATACGGTTAAAGGATTTTAACTTTCAATCAATATTTATGAAACTTAAGAAGCGTGATGAGATAAAGAATCACAGTAAGAGTCCAAATTACTGTTTTGTAAATTCAGAACTAAAGCTTAACATCTTTCCGCAGCGGCAGCAGCACCCCCCTAGCCTGTGGAATTACGGTGTGACCCCGGGCACCCCCGAACGCAGCCGCCTGCTGTTCGCCCAGCAGGTGGCGCACGAGCGCTGCTGCCACTTGGGTTCCTCCCCGGCTCCCAGGGGAAAGGCGGGATTCCCACCCGAGCCCGGGCGGCCGCCGAGCCAGGAACTTCGCCGTCAGTGAGGGGCTCCCCAGGCTCGGGTCTCCCCTCCGAGCAACGCCAAACTCTGCCGCCACAGGCCTGACAAACTACAGTTCTGGTGTTAAGGGCTAAGGGGAGGAGTAAGAACCGGGGAAGAAATTTCTCTTTTCCCAAACGCTTAAAAAAAGTATTTCAGAAGAGACGGAATAAACGTTACCGTGCTGTCAAAACTAAGAGATGCACGGATGTCACCGCCCGCGCTGGGGTGGCTTTGCTCTGTGTCCACCTTCCACTACTCATCTCCTAACTGCACCAGTTGGGTAAGATCGCCAACGCCAGAAGAGCGGGCACGTGCCCATCCTACCAAAGCCCAGCCTTAGGTAACCACGGATCCTTGCGGTTCTTTTAGTCGCTCCCAAACTGGGCGCGCAGGCTGGCGCGTCCAGCACAAGAAGAAAAAGCGAAGGTATGCCCGTTCAGTAACCCTTTTCAGATGGATCAAGTGTTCAAACAGGGAAGCAAAGGGTGAAAACATTTTAGCAGCGAAGTGGTTAAATGCAAGGTGAAAATACTAATGCACACATTCAATAAAAATATTAAAGCATATATGTTTCATATAAAATACAGTACAGGACCAAGAGTTTCACTATGTTGTATAGTGCTCAGAGGAAACTGTTAAAGTCATTTCTTTCTGAAGTATATACACAATATGATTCTATAGCATTTTCCTATACAGCCAGCAAGTTCTTTTCTTAGGTTGTTCATACCTTTCTTCACCTTGAGTTAGGAACCTAGCACTTATAAATACTACATTCCTCTCACTCACTAGAAAAACATCACCTTTTTTTTTAATCAAAGTTGCTCTTAAAGTTAACAGTCTATTCTAGGCAACCAAGTTTAGCTGAAAATGTGTGAAGCATGAAAATCAACCAGAGTAGCAGCTTTCAAATATATAAATGATAAAACCCAAGACTGCTGCTACCGTGTCATATTCTTGGACTTAATTCATCCAATCAACTTTTAATACAAAACTAGAAGTTCTTCTGTAACTTCTACAATTATCAAGATATTTGCCTTCTCTTCACTGTGAAATAATACTTTGAGGTGATCTATGTACATAAGGTGGTCAATTCAAGCTGAAATATAAACATAAACGTTTTCTTTTAAAAAGTATTTTACAGACAGATTGTATACATTTGCTCATTTTACTTCTGGGCTACAAAGGAAAATTAAGGGCACTGATACATGCAGAAAGAAAAATTACACAAAATACACTGAAGAAATGCATAGGAAGTGAGAAAAGTCAGTCATGTGCATCTTTTAACTCAGTTAGGTTTTTTGTTTGTTTAATAACATGGGTATACTGAGGACAGTCTGTCGCACTCCATCCAGGATATCAAACAGGCACCTTCGCTAACGAATTATGACTGGTTTTAGTGTTTTACATATCTTTAATGAGAAGTAAATGTTTCTTACTTCTTGACAGAGCAAAGCATGTAATGCTTTAAAAAAATTCTCTATGGGTTAATCAGTTAATTCTTATCTGAAAGTTAAACACTTACTAAGTACAAAGCCGCAACAAATACCACAGACAATATACCACCATGCATACACATACATACACACTCTCTCTCCTCCCCCCCCCCAATCCTCCCTCCAAATTTCCTCAATTAAGAAGTTCACTCCAATTTTTCCTGGGCTGTAATTTATTTCTCAAGCTAAGTCTTTTGTTCTCGTTCTTGAACAAAACACACAGTACTTCTGTTCTTGCCCGTTCAAATAAGAAAAAGTTGCAGTTCAAAATAATGAAAACAATTTCACTTTTGTTATTAATCTTTTGTTTTAATCATAGTACTTGATAAACAGCTGAACAGGATCCTAGTTTAACAGAAGGATAAACAAGAACACTGATGACAATTTGTTACAACTGCCTTAATGTACCTTTTGCTTAATGAACATTTGAATATGCAATAAAGTATTTTTGGAGGATACCCCAAAAGAAAACAACTTGCTGGTTGAGCAACAGAAACAACTTCCTTTTTGCTATTATGTTGAAATCAAAGTCATTTATATATAAAAATAAATGTTATGTTCTAACAAGAACATTTTAGACAATTACATCTGTGCTTAACAAAAAAATATTGGTCACTCGAGACTAGAATAATTAATATTTTAAAGGTTTTTAGATTATCAGAATGTATGGATACAACTCAACACAAACTGTAGCTGAAGGGAAACAGGACTGAAAATATCAATTTGTCCATCTGGAATAAAAATGCGACTAAATTAACTAATTAAATATTCAAAATACTACCATGGAATGTGACAGTAGATATGGTCCATACCTACTATACCAGAGGGAAGGAAAGTTTAACATGTAATAATTCGTACCTTACACATTTAGTTAAATATAAACATTTGTTATTTATACATAAAGTCGCTTCCAAAAAACTATTAATAAGTGATTTAGTTGCACTTAAAATCAGTTTCATTTCTTATTTGCCGAGTATTAACTTTTCTTAATCTTAAATCAACTGTCACTAGTGCACTTTTAGTTAAAATTTCCCCTCAGGTAAGTTTTAATCCTTTTAAAAGAGCCCCCTCACCTAAACCATGAATGTACAAAGTGGCAAAAGTTAATCCCTTTTAGTATAATCATAGTTTATATACTCATTTTATAGCCAATAATAAGAATAGGCTTTCCTTTGCAAAATCTCCTTCACAACTCGCAACAAATGCCATGCACTCAAAAGAAATAGTAAGGCATGGCTAGCACTTGTAAAATGCCAAGGTCTGACAAGTCTTGTTGCTTCCTCCACATCAAGCATCTCTTACATGAAAGAAGATTCCCTTCAGCTTGCCAAAAAGCTTCCACAAATCCAAGTTAGATGCTTCCTGGAAACAAAGATTTTTCAGCTCTGTTTGGCACAAGACTGATTCATCCCGCAGCTTTATGCTTTCCTCCACAGCACCCACATACCTCACCACAGTGATGGCATGCTCTCAAGGGGAGGTAGCAGCACATACAAGGGGCAATGAACGAGAGTGCCACCAGTGCTAACCAGCGTAAGCAGAACTTGTCATCACTAGTGTCACATGAGCAAGGATCAGAGAAATCTCCTTCAGAGTCTGACATGCAGTGATACAGCATGCTCTCTGCGCAAAGCATGCAACTAACTTGGTAGATACATCTTTTAATAGGATCTGGCGCATCTTGACATTTTCCTCTGCCATTATCTTCATGATTAAACCTTTCCTGGCAGTATATACAGCGGGAACGCTCACCATCCTCTTTTCTTCTTTTTGAGTTTTTAAATTTTGATGAGGAAGGCTGAGTTTTAAATACCACAGAACTTTTTGAGTCTTTCAGGGAATTCAACTTAGTTCCATCCCCACATGGGTATAAATAGTCAGATTTTTTACTGTCCGATTTAGAAAATGGTATATTTGAGTCTGCGTCATCCCTCTCCAGGTCGTTCTTCCACATGTCAGGATGCCTGTAGTCTGCATAACGACGTATCAAAATGTCACGAGGGTTTATTCTAACAATTTCATCTTCATCCTGAAAACTAACATGTCTGATTGACTTCAGTGGGACCTGAAATGGCAAAGCAAGATAAGTTCACTATAGCAAAGATCCAAATTTATGTCCACCTACAATGTAAAACTTAGATTAGAAAAATAAAGACCAAGATTTTCCTCCTTGCTGCCTGAAGGTAAAAATTTCAGCTTCTTTTCTGACTAGTACAATTTACAGACTTCCCCACAATAATAACCCTTTTACATGATATTAGGACCATGAGCTTTAATATTATTTCCTGACTTTTTAGTATCTCCTAAGAGCTTTGGGTATTTTGGTATCCGCATAAAACTTGATACTGTTCTTTGAATTATGCACAAAATTCAGGTTTTAATATCTTCCAGCGGCAACTAATCCCACAGATCAATTACGCCTTACATGAACTTGCTGATTTCACGTCGGTGACAATTCACTGCTTTAGCATTAACTCCCTGATACATTCACTTTGAGTTACTCATGTTACCTAGGAGAAGCGTTCCTTTACTCCTGGCTCTAAGTTTTCAAACTCCCTCCACTTTTGCAACAAGAGTATTGACTACTGGTTACTTATTCTCAAAGCTGTATTCTAGATAAGGATTTTGCCATATGAAGAAGAATATTCAGTAGCATGCTCAATCAATAACAGTGGCTTCTAAATGCATCTCCCCTTAGCTAATATACAGTACTTAAATGGATTAGTTTAGGACACCAGCAGGCAAACACCTAAGTACTTTTAAAATTCTCTACTTGTAATGAACTGACCGTAATTCAAGAGCTTTTACCTCAAAAGGCAAGTAAGAAGGAAAGTGCTAAACACGTACAAAACAAACAGCAGAGAGATAAGATAGGGTTCTTGTTTATTCTGCCTTAATGACAAAAGGGCAAGGGGGCATGAAAAAGTTGTTGAAGGTGGCAAATTTGAATAATCCAAATTGAAATACTGCAAATTTTAGATGCAAGTGTAAGATAGTGGACTGCCACTAATGTTACTGAAACCATGTTACAAGTGACTTTCACAAAAAAGTGCAAACAACGACAGGATACAAATTTAGCACGTGTACCGACGGAGTTCCCAAAAATAGCAAATAGTGCAGCAAAAAAGCAAGTGTCTCAGTATATCCCAGTATTCCTGCCTTACAGACAGGCAATGATTTTCCTACACTGTAGGGCTATTATAATCGGAGCCAGAATGTGAGCGAGCTTTAAGTTAAATTTTACCTTTTCCTTCTGTCAAGTGCAGAGCCTGCAAACTATCTCACAGAAAAGGCGGGGGGAGGGGAGGGAGTGAAGAATCACTCCCTAATCCATTAGCCTTACAAATTTTTCCAGAATCATGATTTATTTGAGAATGCATCTTTGGCATGAGTATGGTTGTTTTGACAGTGTTTACCTTATTAGTACTGATCAAGTTAATGAGAATTAACAAATGAACTGCATGTTCCTAATCTGTTGCAGTGTGTAACAACTACTGAAGATGATGTTTTAAGGTAACACACTTTTATTTGACTTTGCATGTGACTATGCTCCTACTACACTAAAGGCTGCATGCCCTGGTTTTGGGGTAGGAGGCAGAGGAAGGAAGAGGGAAGGCAGCTGGGAGAGAGGAAGGAATAGCTTCTTAAAATATACCAGCTTCTGACTAGGCAAGAATATCTGTAGCCTGCTCTAACCATCATTTCCCTGCTTGGGAAGTACCCTGTGTGGTAAGTACAGAACTATTAATTAGAACTGCTTTGCCCTGGGAGTATGCTAACGAGTAACTTTTTTCTTGGCTCCAAGGCACGTAGTTGGACTTCCACAAGGCCTTGAGAATACAGGGTGAAGAACGGTTATATCCCATTCAGCTAACATCACTGCTCTTCTATACTTCCCCGGGCACCCAAGGCAAGCAGTTAGGCCCCCCTTTGCTTATAAAAGCAGGGTGCTTCTCAACTCTATTCTGTTTTCAAACAAGAGAAAGAGCCTATTGTTTCAGCATCAATAAATAGCTGTGGCTAACTGGCTTTTTTGAACAGTTAACAGCATAAATTTATTTAAGGGAAAAAGCATCAAAAATGTCATTACAATTCTGTATGTCACAGGCATAAAGGATCCTTACCCCACTGTCCACACAGAACATTACGCATGCATTTAAGACATTAAATAAAACCCATTGTTTAAAAGAAAAAAAAACCCAAAACCTCAAACCGAAAAACCCACCCTCAACCTCCCATTCCCCAGACTGCTAATAGCCATTAAAGATCACTACAAATACTAACAACTGTAAAATCTGGCCTCTCCTCAGTCTTTGAAGGCTTTTTATTTGTTTGAGCAGAACCCACCACATACATAGAACTTATTTCTTTTCTTCAAGTCCCCGGCCAAACACCTAATAAAATGCTTAAGGTCTGACACGTTACAAACAAGGCAGCGTCACATTCTTTATGTGATTGATATTAAGAAATCACTTTTTAAGAAAGCAAGTGGGAAATGCTGAAAAACAAGCAAACAGGAGAAATGTTGGAAAAGCTTTACTTTACAAGTGCTTGCATATTGGGTGTTTAAGGGTACCTATATGAAAGCATGAGGTACTTGAAACCTTAAGAACAATACCCAGTCCGGATTCAGTTAGGTACAAATACCAGCAAAATTCAATGAGACTAATGCACATAGTCTTCCAGCCATTCAAAAAACTCAGTACAAGTGCCATCTCTATGTAACAGCTGAAGCAGGAAGGGAGGAAGAATATTACAGCAAACAAATTCCACAGAGAATCTCATTATGAACATAATTAGCCAACTGGAAATTAGGCAGAAAATTTTTGTTCACACGAGCAAACTCACTAGTATTACACCTTACTTGAAGGGCTGTACCTTTAAACAAGGCACAGACACTTGCTTGGTACTGTAGCCTTCACTGTCTCTTCCTCAAACAGATATATCTGACTTTGCTCAGCTTGCAACTCCACAATATGAGGACACCGGCAGCTGAATACATCACCACAAAGTGCTAAATTTAAGTTAAACACACATCAGTGTATCAGAAGCTGGAGAGCTGAGGGACTTGGGTATTTTTTAGTAATGAAGTATTACAGGTAAATATCTGAACTGTCATTAATCACTTCTTTAGTTTGAGCATGTACTTCTTCAGTTAGTCAACTTATGAGCACAGTAAGAGTGTTCAAACTTATTTACACAAAATCGAAACAAACTAGGTATTTACCTCAATATCTGCTCTGCCACATGGTCACATGCATGGAGTTCAGCAGAGACAGTGCAGTGTGTGCACATACTGAATGTGAGATTTTGTTGACTTGCCTATGTTCTAAATGTATGCACGACAGGACCACACAAAAAGCACGGAGTGTCAGATGCAGGTGGTACTACAATATGAAATAAATATTTTAAAGAGTATCTACTTAAATTTCCATGGAATCTCCCATAACTTCTGTCTAGAAGAAGTGAACTCTAGCACTGCCGTTTCAAAGAAATTCCTATTTAATTTCTATCAGACAGGCACTACTCAGTATACCACAGCTTAAATTATAATTTTCTTACTAGTCAATTCTGTATGTGCTCTTAAAACATAGAGGTATTTTAGGCTACCACGCTTTTCTTTACA
Source organism: Cariama cristata (assembly GCF_000690535.1). Taxonomy (NCBI): domain Eukaryota; kingdom Metazoa; phylum Chordata; class Aves; order Cariamiformes; family Cariamidae; genus Cariama; species Cariama cristata. Next base: position 46,807 of record NW_009625041.1, on the reverse strand, counting down.
ACTCAATGAAGACTAACAGTAACCAGTGATGTATATGCTGTTAAGTGTTAGCTACAGCAACCTAATCGTCCATCTATTCTATTCTAAGACATTTTAAAATTCTCTTTGCAAGTAAATGGGAAGAGGGAAAAATACGTACCTCGATCTACCATTGTATAAATGTGACCCCTTTTAAAAAAATGTCTGCACATCAGCCTTCCTCACATTAGGGTGTTTTTTTTCTGTTTTAAGAATCTGTTTACCAATAGCTTAATACTTTTCATGCATAACTGATATATCAAAAGTTTGCCTTTCTGTACCAAAATAGAGTATTTTAGTTTAAATAGGCAGTTAGAAAGCATAAACAATGTTTCAATAAAAATATTTAGCAATACTCTCCCACTATGTAATGCATCCAAGATACCAATTTTTAAGACACTTTTCAATATTTCTAATCAAAACAATATTAGTATACATGTAACCAAGATTGAGCTCATGGCCAATCAACATTTTCTGAACAAATTTAAACAGCTTTTCAAGGCTGCAGATACAAAAATCTAACTTCAAAGAAAGCGAAATATTTATTCGTGTAGTCTGCTGCACTACAAGCATAGGTAAATACCTTCACAAAGCTTTACCTCTGCCATAATGATGTTGTAATAATATATTCAGCTGCAAAATTACACTGATCATTTCAAGGAGTTGAGAGTGTAATACTACATACAGGGGCTTAGAATGAAAGTGCTTTCTTGTCAGAAACTACATACTGTGCCATTAATGCAGCAAGCAAAGTAAGAACCGCTTCTTTTGTTGGTAGTCTTACCTGGTTAGGTTGGCTAGGAAAACAGGCTCTCCTGGTGTTGAAATCCTCAAATGCCGATGGCCTTAAATTTGCACTGTTGTAAGGTTCACTGGTTACTACAGTTTCATGTTGGAAAAGGTGATCTTTCATTAATGAACCAGATGTATTTTCTTGAGTAGTCTAGAATACACAAGAACTCCCTTGAAATGATTTTGCATTTATAGAAAAAAAACACCAAAACCACCAAGTTCAGACATAAACGCATTAATATTCTATATAACATGTCAGAAGCACCTATAAACAAAAGTATTTTTAAATACACATTTTTAAAGTGCTTATAAGTAGGCAAGTATTTTCTTTACTACGAGTCAGCCTTGGAAAGTAAGAGTTCCTTCTCCACAGAGCATACACAACTTGGGCATTAGAGATACATGCCTCTGACTCAGTTGCCAAATCAGACTGAGGAATTTTAAGGAAGAAGAGATTAGCCCAGTCTCTGAGACTGTGCTTTCTCTAACTCCCTACAAGGCTGCCAGTATTTACAAATATACAACTGGAGGAAAAAGTTTCTGAGACTAGTAAGGCAAAAGCTAGTTAGACCTTTTAAGGAATTAAAAGTAAGTTGGAAAGGAACAGAAAGTCAGTTTTAACATATACTGGCTCAATTAAAATATCTAATTACAGCAAGTGTGTATTAAACAACTAATGACTGTGGTTTTGAAATTAAGGTTATATCAGGCAATTTGATACAAAAAAAATCAGACCATGTGGCAACACATAATGAGATATCTGCAGGATGTGTGCCACTCAGAATAAGGAAGAGGAAGTATGTTTGGGTGGAATATTGGCTTGTGTGATGATCCGATTTCTGAAAAGAACAGAAAAACAAATCGTTCTTATTCTTTAAGCTTAACTGACTGGGATATACTTAGGATACAGTAGAGTATATTGACACAAACCTCATTGGGCTGTGAAAAAAATGTACTGTTCAATGTTTTGTTTGTATCGAGAGATGTGAAGTTAACTGGCTGTCATCATCTGATAGAACTGAGAAAATTCTGGCATCATCCAACTTCCAGTAATGATGTTTCAGCTTTATTGTAAAGATTTGTATATATCAAGAAAACATTAAAGGGGAAACAACAAAAATACTGCAGAAAACTACTGAGGCAGAGGTAAATTTGAAGTTTTGGCAGGTTAAGCACTAACACTGAATCATTAGTTTTCATTTATCAGAATACTTAAGGAACTTAATCTGGGATTACATTAGCACCTCACATACACAGAGTCTAAGGTATCAAGTTCTAAGATGTCTAAAGTGGGAGTAGCTGTTCTGTAGCTGATCTTCAGGAGAAAGAAAATCATCACATCACTAAGAATTTCTATATTGTTTAGAAGCACTCTGAGTGGAAAAAAACATTAAAATTAGTAATTAATTAATGATCAGCTTTAATTAATACTAGAGAGCATACACCCCATGAAAGACAATAGCTCAATCAGGCTAAAGCTCCACTGATAAATTCTGAAGACAGGCAAAACTCCAGAAAGAAGTACTTTTTGTAGATCTTTGAGCATGACAACACCACTAAGCAACTGACCCTGTTGTCGTCAAAATTAAATTTTCTGGTCAAACACCGTTGGGAAAGGAGTACAAAAGAAATGTTGAAATGACTGGCAAGAGTTGTTTTCATGGATGTATACTTATTTTACGAGCAAAAAGGATCAAATATTAGTGCAATATCAAACATCTTCCTAGCAGAAGGTCCTCCTACAGGTACATTGCCTGATGACATAAAACGCTTCCAAAACACTGGTTCAAACCACAGGGGAGCTGCATTCAGAATGAGGAAGAAATGCCCGCAACTATTTTTGGCTTCAGCAATGTTACAAATGCTTACAAGCAGAAACTATTTAAGCTAGACGCCATCTTACAGAAACCACAGCGATAAGCAATACCTAACCTCCTTACCCCCCCAGCTATTATCAATTTGAGTGGTCTAGGGGAAAGGACAAGAGCTGAAAAAACTACTACTCCTTCCTTCCCAGGGAAAAATCACATACCACCCACGAGCCAGTCTTTATCCCTGGGTGAGATCTGCAACAGCCTGCATTATTTCCTGTTCCTGCAGCTTTTTTCTTCCTTCAGAAATAAACTACCTACACTATAGAGCAAAAAGGACACACGCACATGTTTACACAGACAGGCACGCACGCTCCCCTTTGGCAGTCAAGAAGGGCTCCATCTAATAAGGAACAGAGGCACTGATCATCTCTTACAGTGCTAACTAGCAGTGTCAGACACCGATGTATGAAATACTAACCTTAATCTTAAAGCAAGCCTTTGTGCCCTACACACAGCAATTATAAAGGAATGCTTTTATAAAATTCCGACACAGACACCACAATTCAAGCTAATTGACTTCCAGGACAAATCTGGGGGCGGCAGGAGACAGAGAAAGGCATCTGACCTTTGCAAGGCAGGAACTCATGAGACAGCTGTTCAGAAAGCACAACGCTCAGCCTACCAACCTAGACACTACAGGTATGAGGACACAGCCTAACTTCTGGTATTTACAAAAAACGGAAAGTGATGAGGTCAGTTATGATCTTATTTAGCCTATAAATATTCGCTACGCAGAACTACAGAAATGCCAGATAAATATCCTGAACTCAGTATTTTTAATTAAACTGATAGTTTAGATACAGCCAAATTAGAATCAAAAAGGCTTTCTTTGGACAAAACTTCCTGCTCCAATGTGATGTTTTATGACAAGGTCATAAACACCTGAAAACCCACATTTATAATGGAAACAACCCGAAGGGAGAGGCCATAGAAACAAAAATGCTATTGTGTTGAAAATGCATTTAAGTAAAAAGCAAACATCCAAAGTTTTCCACAAGAACTAAGCCTGATATATTAAATATACAGAATATTACACACAAACACAGATGCATACATTCCCCTTTTCTACTGTCCAAAGCAATTACACCGCCCACATTCAATATCCTTTAGCCACAGCCTGCAAAGTATAGCACTGGCATAGGTTATTCAGTATCATCTGTAAAGTAACCTACGCCAGTTTTTAATGCACAACGGAAATCTGGTTTGCTCCCAGCTGCTGGTATAATAATTACTGTCCTATGGTTGCTAAGAGATACTCTGAATTTTTTTCCAAGACTACTAAAACATTTCTGTGCGCACAGGCAAAAGGATGCTGGGTAAAGCAATAAAATGACTCCAGCTGTAGCTCTCCAGCAGAATTCAAAGCCAGATGACAGCTGTAGAGAAAATGAAAACCAGACTGAGCTTCTCTTCTTCTTCAAATTTTCTCTCCTTACTTCTCCCAGTTTGCCAGAATTAAGTCTGGGAGAGAATTCAACATTGTTCTGCAAATATTGTTAAAAATGTTCTGCTCTAAGTAAGTTTAATGATTACACAGAAGGATGGATGAGAGACCACATTTCCGTTGCATCCCAGTTCTTGTATTTACTTCCCTTGAGGCCTGAAAATCTGCTGTTTGATGCTAACCAACAGAAGAAACGTTTAAATGTTTTTTCCTTGATTTTCTAATTGTGAATAAATGATACAGGTTTCAAAAACATTTTAATAACTTCCTCATACTTTAGCTATTTCTAAGACTGATGGAGCAACTATTTTAATATTTGGCAAAGAAACTCTATTATAATCAGGTATGTATTTCTGACATGGACTGAAATATTACCTAGATTAATCTGAATGTTTTGTACAGTTTAAAGTAAAAAATAAGGAATTTGACATGCCTCTTTCTCCAAAGGCTGTGCTACCTGAATATATAAAGCATACTAGAGGTTTTTAGGGATTCCAAGGAAGGAACTAATAAATTAAAGCCCAAAGCACAACTCTTGAGGAAATGAGAGAGATGGAGACACAAAGAGGCTGTTAGGGATACTGGTGAGAGAAAAAAAAAAAAATCCTCCTATTTTTTGACTACCACTCCACAAAAAAGCTTAATAAACCAAACAATTTTAGCACAATATATTACTAGATTTATTTTAAACGGATAATATAAATTAGTATTACTTTTAGTTCTAGGAACTACACCTAGCCAATTTATTAAGTGCACTAAATATTGCTAATCTTTAGTGTTTTACAATGTAGTATTTTCTTCTCTGTAAAAACAACACAGTCAAGGCTAAGTTATTTCACATTTCCTTACAAGTGATAATGTCAAGTTATTCTTGTAAAATAAAAACTTCTGCAAACCTTTTGTTACAGACAAATAAAAGGTCACTAAATAGTGTATTTACAAAGAGCCACATGAACAATTTGTGTCCTCCTTGCCTGCACCAAAACCACTTAAGATGCATGTTAAGTTGCAGGCCTTTTCCTCTTCGTATGGACAAAAAGCCTGGTTTCTGAAAGAACAAGTCAAACTTTTTTTTTCTGCTTATAATTTATCAGTCTACAGTTTTCTTCTGCCAGTAGTAAGAAACTCCAAAGAATAAGTGCTCCATTTCTTATTACTTCAAAACTGTTATGTTGGTAGCCTATAAATAACACCAGTATGGCTGAATCAACAAAACCTGAAAGAAATTCAGACTCCACTGCTCTATTTTTCAGTTCTCAAAAGCAAGACTTACACATTTCAGCATCTAAAACCCACATAAAAATACTTTTAAATACATGAGCTCTAGATTTCATTTAGTTAGATTGACTTCTAAGGAAAAAAAATTCTGATTTTTACATTTTTTCAGTTAAGCTAGATGAGTTTTAGAGCAAGAAGTCTATATTTGGTAGAGGAAAAGAATCTGAGCCAACCCTTGAACAAACAATTAAACTGACTTGGACAAGCTGCTTGTCTACTGCATTCAAAATGCATGGTTTTATACCAAAAAATCCAAACCTCTTACCAAAACAAATTCCCAGTGTATATTTCCATTTAAGTATATACACATTCCCAGGATCCACTTACAAACATTACAGAAAGTCAGATAGCTCTGCATTAACTCATTTGTGTATTTCTATTTGAAATTAATCTTGTAAGACTAAGGCTTATTTAATTATATTAAACATTTGCATATAATATATTAATTAAACTATTAATAGGAATTGTAATCATTTAAGCAACCTTTACAAGCAAGTATGAACACCCTTAAGTGAGGGTATTTTTTTTAATACTAAGATTTTAACATTATTGAGAACAGAGCATCTAAAGAAGCTATAATAAAGTTATGTCTTCTTAAAATGATACATTTGATCTTCAGTAAGAACGCTTTCTCTGTGAGATTTTATTTAAAGACTGTTAAAATAATCCAGTGACCCAAGAGACAATATAGTGAGCAAAATGCCAGCCTAGGAAGCACAAGATAAGAGTTCAATTTTTGGATTTGCATTTAGAGTTGCACGTACAAGTTTTGGACAATCCCTATTTCTGCTTTCTACATCTATAAAACATGGTAATACTTATTACAAGCAGGCACTGAGGTTTAACAGCAGTGCCACTGACTAGGTCAGAAGGCTGTGTGTTTTGATCTTATTTGGATCATTTTATTTGCTCTCCGTAGCACTGAATACAACCAGACAGTAAAATAACTTATGAAGCATGTTTTGTTTTCTTTATCAGTAATCATCTTAATTTAAAAAAAAAAGCTGTTAATAAAATTTACATACAAACTACATACTATATTCATACTGCAAATATGCACTCAATATAGGATTCCTTCTGTGTAAGATGACTAGAACAGCATAGGCAAAACACCCTGACAGCAGATGACATAACTGACAAAGACCTATTAAAATTAGTATTTTGAAATGTACCTTGATGACAGATGACATCCTGAGGACTTTACCTATGATACTAACTAACAAAGAATGAAATGAAACTGAAGAATACCAATACACATTATAGTTACTATAGGATATAGACAAAAATAAGTGCATTAACAAACATGATATGAAAAGGAAGTGTTAAATAACACTTTTCTCTTTTTGATATTCTGTTATTTTAGAAACAACTTATGACTACTTAATATTTTTAATTAAGTGGAGGAGCTCCAATGCTTGATCTTTTGTACTTCATTCCTTAAGAGGCTACAAATCACAATTCTGGAAGATTGTTCTGAGGAAACAACAAACATCCCATTGCCCTCATGTCCAAGTGTCAACCTGCTCTTTAACATTCTATCCACACTCTAAAATGTCCTTGCATATATATACTCCAAAACTCACTCAAAAATACTATTAGAGACTTGGGAAAACAGCTTATAGAATATACAGGGGAAAAAGAGAAATCTTCAGGCCTTTTAAACTATAGTGGGGGGAAGAAGGGCAGAAAAGTCAACATGACTCCTTCAAATACATAATACATTATCTTTAAATAAAATGGTCTTAGCAGCCTTTCAAGTTAAAAAAACCCTGGGGTATCAAGTTCCACTTACAACAGTATCAACGTTGGAAGAGGGAAGGAATTAATTATTTGGAGGAGAATGTGCACTATCTGGTATTTCCAAGATACTCTTGATGACTAGATCTGGTACCTGTAACTAAAATGCTGTAGCCTTTCTACACTGACATTCATAACCCTGCAATTATGGCTTCGTTATTGATACATAAACCTGAATTAGATGAAGCATAGCTAAACTAGGGTGGGTTCAGCCTTCCCTGCATCTCCTTCCTCACCCCACCCTCCCTTGGAGTACCATTATTGATAGGCAATTCTAGTATCATTTATTTTACTTTGGTATGCAGAGATATGGTAAGAGATATTGGCTAGGTTTTTTGCCTCTAGAAAACAGGTAATTCTTGCCATCTATCCACAGCACGAATCCACAATTAAGCAATGTGTGTTGTGGTGAAGTTATGAAATATGTTTTCCTGTCTGGAATGTAACAGATAATCCTACCAGCAGTTTGCACCAAACAAGATTGTTTGTACCTGTCAGTTATATATACAGAGAGTATTTTTAAAAATATATGTATTTCTTTAAAAAAATATATATAAAATAAACGTACATCATCTATTTACATATCTAAATATATCTGTATTTACATCTATATAGAATAGATGATATAAATACACTTTTCTCCACTTTCCCAATAACAAACTTTGTAAATATAAAGAATCATAGATATCTGCTTCAATTTTGGCATCCTTATATAGAAACATAATAACTAGGCAGCATAATCAAGATGTAATTAGTTTCCTCTAATCTCGTTAGGCCTGTAGAAATTGCTCAATTATTAATCCTTGCAACAAAGCATGTTTAAACAAGTCTTTTAAAAGCTGATTAAGGATTGCATTAACTTTGGCACGTTTCCTCCACCCTGTCAAAATCTCATTGCTATTTTAAATCCAAAATATCTAATATTTATAGCAATTTTACTTTAAAGTGCCTTAAAATAAAGCACTGCAAATAAAGAACAACAGGTGGTTGCACAGCCAACACTTACACAAAGAGATACATTCCTTCTGCCATAAAATGGAAAGACATCAGGAGACTGTTCTGCATTGCCACTGCATTGCAGTATCCTTTCTAAATACTTGACTCTCAGTCTTCTATCATAATTTGATTCTTGCCCATATCTTCAAAGTAGGCTGCTAATTTTCTCGATTTTGTGTTGCAGAGATTCTACACTACATCTACACTGATAAAGAATTTAATATTGTGTAAATGACAAAACTTTTTCCCTCAAGAAACCACTTAGGAATACTATCAGTTTTCTGAATAGTCACTAAGACCCCTAAGTCAAATAGTTTCCGTATCAGCTTCATATTAACTTAAATATCTGGACTCTGAAAACTGAATGTATGTGTGAATAAAGCCAAGACTTTCCCTGAACCTGTAAATAGGAAAGAAGAGATGACAAGCACATACAGACTTAAGTAGGTTTTTACTCAGTTATATTACAGCTATTTACTGTATATTTGGATCCATAATATTTGTTTACACTGGCTTTTTAATTATCCGGATTCTTGGATATTACCAGGCAGTGCTACACATCAGTGTTATGGTACTAGATACAGTATTTGTGTGAAGCATTATAACTCTGAAGCATAGCAGGAGATAAATTTTTACCTCTTATGCCATTATGGCCTATAGAAATTGAATGGTGACAATAAGGATCAATAAAAATTTGAATCTCAACTGAGATTCAAACAATGACTGCTTTATCTTCAGTGTGTTTTTAAAAATTATCTGAACTTCCAACCCTTGTTTGGACTATATTCTTTTAACCATTATCTCAGCATCTTTTCAACTCTAACCATACAATGTTAGAAGTGTCTATCACTGCAGAGTGAAATCTAGGAAAACAAATAGGATGTGCACGTAAAAGAGCAAGATTCCTGACTCCTCTATTGTTTTTTTCCCAGAAGAACATTTCATGTTCCCATGAGTTCAAAGAGGATACATAAACTAGAACAGACATTATAAACTTAAAAATTAAACTCAGAATGGTTAATCATCTTATTGATTAAATATTGACTACTTAGTTTGGGACAAATAATTGTAAGTCTTTTAGATAACTGTTCTGAACTTATTTCATTAGACTGAATTTTGCTATTGCTCTTATTTTGCTTATTCTCACTAATGGAAATAAAAATTGTTCAATGAATTTCATAAAAAAATAATTGCACGATTAATTTAAAAATTTAAATGCTCACTTGAAAGCAGTCTTCTGCCACTTCAACATCATTTCCAGAGTGTGGATAACCTACAGAAAAAGTAAAAAAACCAAAATAGACAAGGTTATTTTCTTTTTATTTACAGTTTACTGCTTCTAGTAGTCCACACTATCCTTCAATATCCAGCTACGATGATATAAATACACTTGTTTAATTTTTTAACCAGTAGATCACTGTATTAAAATCAACTTGAAATAAGTATCATTCATTTCTACATTCTGTACTTTATATACTGAGTATTCCTAGCCACACTCCTCTCTCTTGTTCACACCTTTCTTGTAAAACCATTTTCGAAGTGTCATCAGAAGTCAGAAGCAAGGGAATATATTATTATTAATGTAGCATTTTGAAAATTAAAGGCAGATACATTTGGTTGGCATGAATGCATGCTGTGCTGTATTTTGCTATAAATCAGCAGAAATTGGAACTGTGAGACCCTAAGAGAGAAAAGAACTCATATGTTCTCTAATTATTTCTCTTGCGTTACAGATGATATCAGCACAATTCAAAAGAAGCCATTCTAGTACGTCAAAAAGCATTTCCCTTCAGAAGCACGTTTCTCTCTTTGCTAATATGATAACACACATTAAATCCCTCAATTTACAGCACATCACAGCACAGAATATTTTGTTCACATTCTTCCCTTTGAGTTACTTTTTACAAGACTGAAAGAGATGTTCTTTCCATTCAATAGACACCTGTTCTCTTCCCTCCCTTCCTCTCCCCATTCAGCAATACATTTATCATATTTTCAGCTCAGAATCAAGGTTTGATGATCTTTTCCAGTTTGCTAACTGGTTTCCATAAGGTCAGTGAAGCTCTAGAACCAGTTAGCCATATGTCCCATATAAACCTGTCCTCAAAACTACTCTGTAAGCTGTTAGTAAACAAAGAAAACGATTAACTGAAAATATGTGTAGGTAAAAAGAGAACTGAACAGGTCTCAAAATCATTCAACTTCATAGCTTATCCTTTAAGAACACAGAAGCTGTAACAAGCTTCTGAGAAGAAGATCCAACTAAGACAGTATTAACATTCTTGCTTCCTCCATTTCCTCACCTCTGAATAAAAGAGGCAATGCTTTATTATGTAGAGATGTTATGGGGAATTAGCTTATTAGCATCTGTGAAACAATTTAAGACACTCGGATGAATGGTACTTTAAAAATGGCAGAAGTACTATTTAAAAACTGTTAACAATCTCACTATGCTATAGATCAATCCACATCCTTAAATACTGTCATCATTAATGTTATGCAAAGTGCTTTGACTTATCTCATTTTCTAAATACTTAACACCCCGCCCCAACCCCTTCCCCTGAAATAAATACCTTGAGAAATATCCTCTACTGCTCTCCGAACACCTCTGTCGAATGCTCTTGCATCAGCAGGACTCTGAAATGTGAGGCCAAACTTTTTGTCATCAATCTTCCAGTGGTAAAAAGTAGGAGTAACTTTGTTGTAAACAAGGTCCTTCTTTAATGTGCATTCCAAGACCACCTTCCAGAAAGAAGACAGGAAGAAAAGATATCACTGACCAATATATCAAATTTGAGAACAAAATGCAGTCTTCGTAAATTACCTGAAAACATACATCATAAGAGCAGATAAAAGTCTCTGTTTAAATTTCTTCCTGTTACAAGGCTGTAATTTTAACTTTGTTTCCATTATGGCCAAATTATTCATTAACGGTTGCTGCTAGGTGGTATGGGTTAAGGACACTATTTGTACACCAAGTCAATCTTCCCAGCCTCCAAAGTATCTCATACCCGCAGCAAGCACTTCTGTCGGTACAGCCTTGCAAGATGTTCAGCAAATGAAACAGGCCACACCCTGAAAAAACATTACTGTGCTGATATCAAGTATTACTGTATCACAGGGAATTTTATTTGTATACTTATTCTATAAAGTTTTTGAGCACTAGACAAACTTTATGCTGCCTTCAGGCCATTATCAGTTTTCTCCCAGAAAGGCTACTAGACAAGAGAAAATAATACAGGAGAACTGTTTTAAAAACCTGAAATTAATAAAAACTAAAATATTTTTGAATGTATTACTGCCTGTACCTAGACATAAATATATTTATGGCTCATGTTCAGCTATGATGAAAACAGTCATTAGGAATAATTAACAGAATTATTTGGCTACAAAACCGTTACAGGTATATATGCACATTCAGTTATGAAGCAAAGTCGCACGTGGAAAAATGAAGTTAATTATAAACACAACTGAGAAAAAAAAAATCTCCAAATTTAAAGAAGAAAATCTGTCTGAACTTAGATTATTCTTACATATCCTTTGTGTTCTTTCTCGCCTTTCCTTGTCTAATTATTACACAGGCAAATAGGGGTTTTTCTCCTGCTCTCCATTATTTATTCCCCTTACCCTACACCCAACCACTAATCATCTCAAGATTTTACTGCCTTTTAGCTCTGTCTCTAGAAGGATGACATTCTTTCTGCACATATAAACTCTTTCAGTATTAAAATAATTTTTGTTACTCCACTCTGAATTCCCTAAATGATCAACAATATGTAGGTACAACTGCTCACAAGAAAGCATAGGAAGGACTCTAACTATTCGATGTAGACGTGGAGGAAAAGGTGCTGCAGAAAAAAAAAAAAAAGTAGTATCATTCTGCAGTTCTAAGGTGTATTAAATGATCATTCTTTGTTCTTTTTAATGGTTTTAAACTTGCTTCCTCCTCAAAAGAGGAGTTAAAAATGAAGACTTCTCACATCATTACATTTTCTAGGTCTGTGAGCACTTTCGGGGGATCGCTACTATATTAAATGCCAACTATTTTAACACTACATTTTGTGTGCAGTTTCACCCAGAATATCAACAAAAAGTACTTGCAATACTGATTTTATAGCATCTCAATGAACACCTGCTCCCAAAGGAGTTAATCCAGATTACTTTATACTGAAAATTCAGACTTGGATGACAAATATTTTTAAAAGATAGGACCACTGGAGATAAACTGCTGGATTGCTGAGTGGAAGCTATGATTTTCAAAGAAACCCAAATCAAACCAGAAAACCCCTAAACCAAATCCCCAACCCAAAAAGCAACGCTGCTACCACCCACCCCCCAGCTCCAACCCTCACAACATTTTATAAGACAAGCAATCATTAACAAAATAACCAAACATCCTATCCAACACCATAATTGATTTCAGCTTGATTTAAGGAAACCACAAATTTGACAGGACAACACTGAATTTTCAGATCTAAAGTTGTATGAAAATAGATCAGTTAACACAGCAGATACAAGTGGTTAAAGGCATTGAAAAGGGAAAAATTAGCTGCATCAAAATTGCCTGTGTTATCAGACACAAGAATCCATATAGGCAAGACTTTATGCCTGCCTCACCTGAGAGAAAACTCAAAAACTGTATCAGAAGTAGCAGTGGGACACAGATTAAACACCCAGCCTTCAATAGTTTTTTTTGCATCCAAAAATACTAAAAACCCAAACCAAACAAAAAACATACCAACCATCCCCTAGAGCATCTTTTTTTCTCCCCAAAACACTACTATGCTTTGCAGCAACAATGTATTTTTTTCCCTGTTAAACATAAAGCTGTCAAAGGCTTCCTTATGCTGGAGCATGCATGCTATCACTGGGGCTGGGGAGGAAGTACTCTAATACACGTAACTCCAAAGCCTGGAAACGCAAACCAAGTTTTTAGCACTACAGGTATTTTTTTCAAGTCTTCAAATATCTGAAACTACAATTATTTTTTACTGCAATTATTTTTTACTGCACTTCACTATGGTTTGGAACTCTCCACACCATATGAGAAGATGATACCGTAGTCTCCTATGCGGTTACCAAAAATCTCTCTTCCCAAACCTTTTTAGGTAGACCTTCCCTAAGATCTCCAGTGATAAGCACAACAAAAAGCTGCAAAACTGTAAATTAAGTGACTATGGCTTAACAAAATTGCATTTTTTAATAAATATGGGTTACTGTTCTGAAGGTTTTCTTCATTTGGAGATTTAATATAAGAAATCTTTCCAATATAGAGCAGCCACCTTAGCATGTAATGGGAAACGTTGCAGAGTTATCAGACTTGATCAAGACAGAAGAGCTCCAGATCCACACGATCAAGATCTAAATTGTCACAGCATAAACAGGGCTGTATGTCTACTTACTACTATTTAATGAAAAAATCCTTTTAATATCGAACATCATTAAGTGCAACACTAATGAGTTCATAGCTACTCATAAAAATACTTGCTTGCTTCATGTTTCTTTTCTCACCTCTACAAGCTACATTCTTTAAAGATATTAGAAACTATTTGGCTTGTGTAGGTAAGATGAATCTCTAAAGTCAGAAATTTTAAACTTCAACACTTCAAAACCAAGTATTTCTGAACAAAAATGAGTATTTAATACATTAGCATCATTACCTAGGGCTCGTTTCAAAAACAAATATGGAAAAAAATTTACTGCATTTGATATAAATTTCTGTTTTGATAACAGACCCTATAATTGAACATTTCCAGATACTGGATACTATTTTACTGGTTTCTAGCTGTACTTACAACATTATATGTAGACAGACAGTTTCACAATTTCTCATTCCCAGCCCAAATCTACAAACATATAAGCATATAGTTTTTCATGAAACTTTTGAATGCCTTTTATGCTAAATAGAATCAAAGGCTTTTCTCTAGTCTTGGGACTAAGCAGCATGACCTCAGTATATTCACGCTACACAGCACGTGGCCCGAGTGCCACCATGACCCTATGACACGAGTATTATTCTGTGCGTGCTTCGCCCTCCCCCATTCAAAAAGTAAGATGATGTAAGGGCTGTACTACAGCCCATCAGAATCAATCTTTTCTCAAACTTTAAAGCCAATTAAAAAAGTAAATGATAAATTAAGTTTTTGAACAACAGATTTTTAGAAGAGAACAGTATTTATATTCAGTTTCAGTTTTGTATCTCTCTCTTTACATAATTACCTGTTCTTCAAAAGAAAGATTTTAAACTTTGATTTGTCACTCCTGACTCACGATCCAAAAGACACTAGTCACTTTTTTTTTTTTCTCCTTCAGTAAAAACTTGCATGGCAAAGGACTGGAGAAGAAAATAAAACAGAACAGTCTATTAGACTTTTCATTCAAGAATGTAAAATTCACCAAAGCCTAAAAACCTGTAAGTTTGAGCCTAATGTATGTTTAGCACTAGTGCTATTAAGATAGAAGACAGCTACTGTAAACACAGTAAAAGAGAGCAGCAGACCTGACCAGGTTAAGGAGGAGTCCAATTGTTCCTAGCAGACTGGCTGGAGCCAAGTCTAGGAAGGTGAGCATAATAAAGGAGGAAATATGTAATTACATCGAAGTGTTCATGGAATACCCTTACATTCCAACACAAATCTAAACAACCTGAGCAAACTAGCAGGGACCATTCTTGAGGTATACCTGAGGTATTTCAAAACCCATGCTTCCCTGTGCCCCAGAAAAGTGCTCCAAGTTCCATGCTACAGGTTTTCTAGGATAAGGGAATTTCTGCACCTTTCCTGGAAGCTGAGCCAGTTCACAAAGAAAGACGTACTGGCCAGAGGAAATCAAAATATAATCTAGTTATAAAGGTATTTTAGCATTGTGACTTGGGAGGGGGGAGACCCCATTTGTAAGGATTACTTTCTTTTTTAATCCATAGAAATATACTCAGAAACAGCTGTGTGTACCTTGCAAAAAGTGAGTGTGTTGATCTGCTTGAGGGTAGGAAGGCTATGCAGAGGGACCTGGACAGGCTGGATCGATGGGCTGAGACCAATGGCACGAGGTTCAACAAGCACAAGTGCCGGGGTCCTACACTTTGGCCACAAAAACCCCATGCAGCATTAGAGGTTGGGGGAGGAGTGGTTAGAAAGTGATCAAGTGGAAAAAGACCTGGGGGTGCTGGCTGACAGCTGGCTGAACATGAGCCAGCAGCGTGCCCAGGTAGCCAAGAAGGCCAATGGCATCTTGGCTTGTATCAGAAACAGTGTGGCCAGCAGGACCAGGGCCGTGATTGTCCCTTTGTACTTGGCACTGGTGAGGCCGCATCTTGAGTACTGGGTCCAGTTCTGGGCCCTGGACTTCAAGAAAGACATTGAGGTGTTGGAGCGAGTCCAGAGAAGGGCAACAAAGCTGGTGAAGGGTCTGGAGCACAAGTCTGATGGGGAGCGGCTGAGGGAGCTGGGGTTGTTTAGCCTGGAGAAAAGGAGGCTGAGGGGAGACCTTATTGCTCTCTACAGCTACTTGAAAGGAGTATGTAGCAAGGTGGGGGTCGGTCTCTTCTCCCTAGTAACCAGTGACAGGACAAGAGGGCATAGTCTGAAACTGTGACAGGGGAAGTTCAGGCGAGAAATGAGGAGGCATTTCTTCACAGAGAGTCGTTAGGTGTTGGAATGGGCTGCCCAGGGAGGTGGTGGAGTCCCCATCCCTGGAGGTGTTTAAGAAAAGACTGGACGTGGCACTTAGTGCCATGGTCTAGCTGACATGGTGGTGTTAGGGCAAAGGTTGGGCTCGATGATCCCAGAGGTCTCTTCCAACCTAATTGATTCTGATTCTGTGAAAACTGGAAATCGTGGTCCAGCTGACCGAGCTGTAATGACTTCTAGATACTACAACAGATTAAACATTCCTGAAGACACATGTGCTCAAAGTCTGAACAACCGAAACATTCAAAATGGTTTAGGAAGCTTTTTTAAAACAATATTGCTATTTTCTCTTTGCAAATACAACAGCCGAGTAACCAACTAAACAGCGTACTAATAACTTCAAAATTATTCAGGTATACAGATTTACACACTGAGGCCATTCTAAAATGAGATTAGAGTGATGCTGGAGCACAGAAACAGCAGATTCAGTATAACTCTTACTCAAAATCAGAAGATGATCAAAATATTTGGTTCCTAATCAATAGCAAACTTGATGAACCCATAGTAACTTCCACTTTTACTTTATTTTTAAAGAAAAAAATAAAAAATAGCATTTTATGCCACTGAAGTAACTTCAACAGTCCTTTTCAGGGTTGCCTCTGAGAGCACAGCCTTCTCCACTCTTTCAGTTGGAACAGACAATTACATTTCAACTTCCTGGTGTTATTTTTCTTGGTCTTTTCTTTGCATTATGAAATATAATAGTCACCTGTCAACTCTATTTGGACTAAGAAACAAATTGTTTGGCTTCACTAAAGAAAAGGTTTAAAATTGCGCTTGAACAGTGAATCCACAGAAATATCCTAAGAACAAATGTAAAACCACTAACTATACTGAAGGCTTAAGGATCAGAACAGTTTCAGAATCAGTGACTGGATCCCCATCGAACAGAATTTCTCTTCCCGTCCCTGCTACGGTCCTTCTGCAAGTGTCATGACCTAACGGTGTCCTCATGTACCTTGGTGTAGGATCTTGTTTCTTTTATGCCTACAGGGGTCTTGTTGCATACTGTGCAACTTTGTTGTTAACTCATTACACATTAGCTGTTGCTTGTAAGTACATTACTTGAAGTCTGTGGAAATACATCCATACATAGCTTTCTCTTACTCCGTTACCAAAGCATCACTGGCCCTACAGTATTCCTCCCTACAGCCTAAATCTGTATTTGTTAGTTCCCTGAGCTTTATTCAATATACACTGGATAGATGTTCTTCTTAGCTGCATTTCTTCCATCTTTTATCCTGTGTTTTTGAGGGGCTGACTTCCAACAGCAACTTCCTAAAACTGCAGTAAGATCAAAATCTGCCCTGACAAACTAGTAGGTCACATTTGGGGGCAGCTGCTGAGGGACAGATGGACACAAGATGGGACACACAAAAAAACCCAAACAACAACAACAACAAAAAACAAAACAGAAAAACCTGTTCAGGACAATAAAGGTTTCGAAAACATATTCCTATTAACATGAGCTCAATTTTGGACAGGAAGAGGAGCAGAGACATTTAAAGCCTTCTACCAGAAGTGGAAACAAAACAAGGCTTGCCCAGGGGAAGTAGGAGGGACAGCGCAAACAGATTGGGACGCTGATGGCTGCGACATTTTCACATGTACTTGGGAGAAACATTAAACCAGCCTCCAGTACTGAACGTTTTATTACTCTCAGATTCTCAAGGCAAGCTGTGAACATCGAAAGTATTAAGAATTAAGGGAAAATTGTCAAGTATCTCTAAATGCAATTAAGCTCCTCAAAACCAGCCTCAATAAAGTTAAAAAAAGTTCTAAAGGGAACTACTGCAAAGTAAGGAAGGAACTGCAGGTGCACATAGCTGTGCAGGAACACAGGGTACTCTGCTAATAGCACCACGCCTCGCTGAAACAACTGAGTCAGCAGAATTTCTATTTATATGCTCTCTTCCTACAACAGTCACAGTCAAGGCAGAAAACTCAGCAGTTCTGCCTCAAGGGAGAAACTGGTTCGCTTGAGAAGGAATCAGCAGTACGGTATAAGAAGCAATTCTACCTTTCAAGCTTACACAGGAATCATAAATTATTGGCAGAAAAGACGAAGTTCTTGACAAAAATCATTAAGATGGAGGTTTTGTTCTCTCTCCACTTCTCTTTGTTTCCCCAGTAAGACACGCCCCCCCTTCAGAAACCTATTTGGCACACAAATAACCAAGCAAGTCTTAGTAAGCCAATTTTGTTTTCCATAGGTCTGCATGTAGAAATGGTGGAGATCCTATATCAGTTTTCCTTTTGTGAGACTGACTTTTGTGATGCTATTTAAGACAAGCTTACTACTGGTATTTTATTTAATTTAATGTAGCTGATAAATGAATACTCTCTCTGTGTTCATCAAACCAGATCAATTATTGGACCTGTCAGCTTCATGCTTTCTTCCAATACAGACGTTGTTTTCATCTAAAATGGCTGCTTTTTGTCATAGCCAAATTCCACAACTAACTGAATCATTACTGAGGAATTCATTCAGATTTTGTGTTTTTAACACATTATTTCATTTTCCAACACTTCTATTAAACACAAGATATTGGTGTACAAACAGGTTAACAAGAAGTTTTAATTTTAACCCTCCACTGGAAAAAAAACTGAATAGCAAAATGTTTCCCCAAATGGAAACTTGCAATGAAAAAAAATGTTTTAAAGTTTCTAAAAGATCAACATACTTAACTCTAGAAATGCATGATATTACACCTAAAATAAGTAATTGGCTCTTTAGGTATATAATCATCAATATCGGTAAAAGCTGAGCAACACCATTAGACTAGGAGTATAAATTTACTTTCTAGTCTACAAGCAACAATAAGCAAACATCTATTCTTAGGTTCTATGTAGTTTGAATAGGAACATTAAACGGATGTAAATTGTTACCGTTTTATCCCTGAGTCGTTCTCCATGGATAAGAAAATCAGCACAGCTATTCTCTTCCTGGGGAATGACTTTGAAGACTGTGACACAGCTTAGTCCACCCCCTCCAAGTGGTAACCATCCACCACTTGAGTCATCCCGGGTCATCACCACAGCTCGCACTCGTGCATAACTATTACTGGAAGAGATGCAAAAGAAGAAATTAGTTTTCCATAAACGCAAACCAGCTAAGTCTAGTTTAAAAACCAAACACAAAACAAAACAACAAACCCACAACCAAGATCACGATAATTATCATTGTGGAGGTTCAGTCCTTCCATAACAGTCACCTAGAAGAAACCAGTCTAAGAAGATCCTCTAAAAAAATGTTCCTCTGTACTTTTATGTCTTCATTAAGACTTCTTGGAGCTTACAGGTGATTCTTTGTAAAGAAAGTTAACCAGACAATATAGTTCCTCAGAATCAAAACTGATACTCTTCTAAAAACTTTACAGCCAGTAATCTAGCTAGAAAGGGCCAGGGGCAGGAAGAGAGTAAGGATCAACCCCCGATTTATTTTAGACTAATCATGAAGCCAGTCAGCCACCATGAAATTGCACAGAAAAGAGAACACGAAAGCAGAAAGAGGTCAGGCCTTCCATCACTGAAATCTAAACAAGAACAGGCTTCTAGCCAGAAACCCGGCTTCCCTTCACCCATCCCTTCTTCCCTCCTCCCCACACGCATAACCCGTCCTTTGCAAGGGTAGGTCAGGACACACATGCTGTGGCGTTCAACAACAGAACCAGTTACGGCTACTTAAAACCCAATAATTGCAGTGTCTACTAGCTGTTTCTCTCCTGTATTCGCAGTGTCTGGAAAATTACTTGCGTTTTACAATTTAACAGCTTTTTCCATCACTTAGCATTTTTATAAAATAAACAAATGGTTATCACTTCATTACTTAAAAGCCAAATGTCTTTTTCAGAGTCTTGGAAAAAGAGTTTTTGGTGATCTCCTCTTTCTTTCAGCTCTTATTTATTTCTTTTACATAAAATGACACATTTTAGTTTTGGTTATGAATTTGCTGCTACATCTGTTGGAAAAGCCCATGGTTTACCAAGGATGTTACGAGATCTTACATTTAAAGTATGGTTTACTGCTTGAATGTAATAGTCCATGAATGAACATTCCAACACTTTAAAAGAAATAAGCCTCATGATATCTTTTGCAACGTATTTCTGATTGAGAGTTTCAGTACTTATGCCAGTTAGCATTAGTGATGTCAAATTTAAGGACTGTACAGGAAATATTAGAAGAGGACAAAATTGCTCCTTCTGTACAAAATCATTTGTGATATAACCATTCACCAAACTGTTGTATTTTAAAGTGATCACTGCTTTATTCCTTCCCCCCCCCCCAATGTCCCAAAATAACTGAAGGTAGGCTTTTTTGCGTAATTAATATATTACGTTCTCACATACACATATGATTCACACATATGATTCACTTACACCTATATAAAAAAGAATTTTGCTGCAAGCATCTAAAGCTTAAATACGTAACGGTTTGCAAAATGGGAAATAAACCAAGACTACCCAATTTTAGCTTACAGGCAAGTGAATTTGTTTACAGAGACTTTGTTTGCCTCCTCTAAGCAAAAAAGGCTCCTCCCCTCCCTAAACCTCATAGTTAGAATGACAGTTGTCAATGTTTCTCACAGTTTCTGCAACGGTATCTTTTAGTAACTCCTCCCACACAGCAGACAAATATAATCAAGAAAAATCCAATCCTTCATTGTATGCATCTCTCAATTCTAATATCTGCAAATAAAAATTACTATATCTTGATGCCTAATAATATTACTGAAAGTTGAATCATTCATTAGTCCCTATCACTGTGTTTCACTCAGAGATTAAGTTCAGATTGTAGCTGTACACTTCAGACATACATAGTCTTTTGTCTCATTTCTCTCAGGTGAAAAGCCTCTTCTGACAGAAACTGAGGACAAAGGGACTTTCCTCTGGAACAATAAGAAATAGGATGCACCAACTAGTTAAACCTACACACACTCTTTGCTATTCTCCACACAGGCAAACCCCAAATTTAGCTTTATTCATTCTATAAATTTGGTTGTAAATCTGAATATTAGAGCTTTCTTTTGTATACCAACAGACTGCAGCAGGAGGTCAGTTAAGCATCATTTAGGGATATTGCAGAACTTCACTTAGGCTACATAAGAAAACTGGAATTACAACAGATGGGTTTTTTTTTTAATTAAAGTTTACACCCCACATCCATTTTCTTTTAAAAAATTGCTAAGGAGAAGCAAAGATGGAGGATACATATCATACCTCAGTGGCTTAGCTTCTTCCATTTGCCAGAAGTTTTCTGTCAGTGTTGGGTTTTTTCCTCCTTCCCAATACTGAGATGCCTCATCTGGCCTAGTTAACAATCTTGTGTTTTGCTTCCATATTTTCTAAACTATTTTAAACAACATTTATCCTTTCAAATGTTTCAGAAACTACTGTCATATCCACTGCAGTGGTGCAAGAGCCAAAGTGAAATTCCCCAACAGGTAATATTTAATGAATAAACTCTCACATTGAAACAAAACAGTTTT
Source organism: Cariama cristata (assembly GCF_000690535.1). Lineage (NCBI taxonomy): Eukaryota > Metazoa > Chordata > Aves > Cariamiformes > Cariamidae > Cariama > Cariama cristata. Next base: position 25,432 of record NW_009625041.1, on the reverse strand, counting down.
TCCAGACAACCACCCTGTAAATTAACTACACAACTTCTTTACTGTACTTGCAACAATGCCAAAGACTATGAAGAGAGTGCCTAGTTTTGTGGTTTTGTTGTTGTTGGTTGTTTTTAAGTATTTTTTATACTTTAAAGGAACTCACAATTGGTAATGATAGCTATTTTTAGTAACAATACAAGCTGGTTTGCAATTAGCCACAAAGGAGCAGCAGGACTTAGAGTGATCTCCGTTTCCAGAATCCTCTGCAAACAAAACCAGCACCTACCTGTCACACTACTGGTGCTACAGAAACCACCCAGATGTCTTGTTGTCTCCAAGTGTTACAGCCCCATCTACTTTTGGGAATTTTGGAACGAACTACTGAACTGCTGGTATAGCTTAGCTGTGGGAGAAAGGGCAGACCAGGCTCGCATTGTCCTACAGCCTAACATTTTTACCTACTCTTGCATGTTTAGCAGCTCTATCAGGAATAGCTAAACAAAAGAAAACCAACCAAACAGGGCAATCACTTGAGCATTGCTCTTATGAAACCTTTTACTAGAGTAACCACAAGCATGGGGAACGTATCATGAAGAGCAGCATTGCAAAGGCAGGCCCAAACCTACTGTACCACATCCAACCCTTCCTGAGACCCCCTGATTTTGGCTGTGGCCACTGGAAAATGTTGAGGCAGACCAATGTTTACAGGAAAAGTCAAATGGGATTCTGTCCATAGGATCATGCTGCTTCCCAAGAGTCAGCGCTGAGCACCAGTGAAGACTGGGGACACCCACACCAGAATCCAAGATCAATTCCTAACAACTGTGGAAACAGATCTTCTCTCTAACAGTTAAGTGCCTCAGGTAAGGATATGAGAGTATGGTATTCTTATGTGATTACACCGAGTTATAAATTGTGATGAAGCAGGAGACAAAAAAAAAAAAAAAGAAAAAAGTTATCTACAGTGTTATTTTCCCCTAGTAGGTAAGTGTTACTGAAAAGCACAGCACATGTCTGAACAATATACCCACTAAACTTGAAGTTATTTTAAGATGGCATAGCGCATTGTGTAAAGTTTCATTCTAAAAATATTAGCAAGTGAAGAGGATTCTTGTACCAAAACCAAAAGGTGGAGTGGGGTGAACTAAGAAGCCTGAGAAAGCATTAGGGGACAGAAACAAAGGGCTACAAACCATAAGTGGACAGGAAAGATCTAAGACTTATGGTCCTTGCCTGCCATCAACTTTACTTGAAAAGCACCAAGCACTGAACTCTGACCACAGGTTTTAAAGGTTCTCTCCTCCCTCCAAAAGCTGTGTGTTTGTATTGCTGAAATGCTCTTGGGCCCAAACTGACTTATGACCTGGATGACCAAACTGTTGTTCAAGCTCAGGACGCCCTCCACTGACCTCGACAGGCTGGGACCTTCAGCTCAGCAACTCATGAACAATCCTGCTTTTGGTGGAACACAACTGGAATTTCATCATTACGGTTTTTTTGGTAAAAAATACATTATTTTGATAATTCAGGGTATTTCTTATGTGTAATATCAAGCCAATTAAAGATACCAAATGTTGTTACATTTGTCCTTTCTTCTGTTAGCGATCCAGAAGGAAATGACGGTTAAGAGTTTTCTGCCAAAATATTCTCTTCCCAGAGAAAAAGGGGAAGAGATGTTGAAGGGGGGGGGGTGGAAGCAGTTATCTTGTTGCACTACATTCATTTTAACCCAGTTTCAACAGTATGCAAATCTTCCCTCTCATAGATTCATATTAAGCATTACCATTCTTTTATTTGTATTGCATCTTGCACATTTCTATTTTAACACAGGACTGAAAAATAACAGTGATCTCAGAAATGTTTGTTAAGACAATTGAACTGCAATTGCAAATTGGATTTTAGTACTATAAAGCTACTATCGTCACCATCAAGAAACCTGGATCTTCAAGTGGAATTATGATCTGAACCATATGAGAAACTGACCCTCTTAGCTTTGGTAAAAACATTTAGCATTATGGTTTCTTTCAAAGCAGAAAAGGACCTTGGGTTTCACCTGGACACCAAGTTGAACATGAGCCAGCAAGGTGCCCTTGGGACAAAGGAGGCCAGCAGTGTCCTGGGCTGCATTCGGAGGAGGGCTGCCAGCAGGTGGAGGGAGGCGATCCTTCCCCTCCACTCAGCACTGGTGAGGGAGGGCACACCTGGACAGCTGTGTCCAGTGCTGGGCTCCCCAGTACAAGAGAGAGAGGGAGATAGTGGAGGGAGTCCAGCAAAGGGCCACTAAGATGATTATGGGAGTGGAGCATCTGTCATATGAGGGACGGCTGAGAGAGCTGGGGCTGTTAGCCTGGAGAAGAGAAGACTTGGGGGTATCTTATCAACATATATATATACCTGAAGGGAGGGCGCAAAGAGGATGGAGTCAGGGTGTCTTCAGTGGTGCCCAGTGACAGGACCAGAGGCAATGGGCACAAACTGAAACACCGAAGGTTCCATCTGGACATCAGGAATCACCTTTTCACTGTGAGGGTGCCTGAGCACTGGTACAGGATGCCCAGAGAGGCTCTGCAGTCTCCAACCGCTGGAGATATTCAAAATCTGCCTGGACTTAGCCATGGGCAACCTGCTTTAGGTGGCCCTCCTCGAGCAGTGGGGGTGGACAAGATGGTCCTCCAGAGGTCCTTTCCAACCTTAATTGTTCTGTGATTCTTTCTTTTATTCAATATCATATTTCAAAGCACTGCAATTTCAATAAAATACAACTTTATAAATATAACTAATCTCTAATTTATGAGAACTCATGATACTTTGAAGTAAGAGTTGTCGCTATGCACAACTGCTATTTAAACTCTTCTGACAAGGCTAAGAGAAAAAAAAAAAAGGCATTCTGAAAAATCGTGACACACTCTGCTATGAAATTATACTACCTCTGCTGGCACGCAAGTAACAGCTCCAGGCTGATCTCCAAATGCGAACTGGTCACGGATCAAGGCTCTTTACCTTTGACTGGCATTTTACACACGGACTTTAACCCCTCCAACTTCTGGTGCAATATACTTATGTGTTTGTAGCCCCACCCAAAAAGCACACATGAACTACACTTGGCTTTTTATGGTTCTTATTATCCAAACAGCTTAGCAGAAGATTTCATGATTCGCAGCTAGAGAAGTGCCCATGAGTACATGCATGCCAAGAGTACCAAAAGGTAATACTGGACCACTGAGCTAAAGTCTATTTTACTTGCAGATGACATTCGTTGAGTACTGACTCCATTTAGAAAAAAATAATTAATTTCACCAGTATCACATGAATTTATCGGTACACTGCTGATGATAAAAAGCCCTTTGTTACTGAAGGTTTAGAGAATGATTGCCACAAAACATTAATGACATCTACAATAGAAGGAGATGCAAACATAGCATGAGTACTAAAGAACATATACTATACATCAAGAAAACATATGACAGCATATCTTGTTAATTTTTATGAAAAGGAAACTGCTGTACATATATTTTTTGCCATAATAACAACTACTGTATGAGGCTCTGCCTGACATGACTGTTACCTTTCTCCTCTCAAAATTGTACCAGCAAATCAGAATAAACAAACTACTATGCTGACAGAAGGCAAAACTTTGCAGATTTTCTCCTTTAAGAGAGAGGGAAAAGGTATTTGAAGTAAAGGAGGTACAGCAACCATACATGACTACTATGCCTAGGAAACGTATTTTTGTGAGGAACTTAGCTTAGACATAGATTTCCAGGAGGAACTATAGACAAATACCGTTATATTTAGGATACTGATACCCACACTGACTTACTGAAGAGCTTTGGATTTTGCCAAAAAAACTGAATGGGACACTCCTACTCAAACAAAACCAACCAACACCAACCCACTCTAGTTACAGAAACCTGAACTACCAAGTAAAATGGTTTGAACCCAAAATGGCAGAAGGAAAAAGCTATGTGGGAAACTGTATTATGTAAGGAGGTGATGACCGGTATCCCGAAAGAGTGAAAAATACTTGATTACACAATTATTATTTAGCAGGAGAGGCTTGTAAAACAAGGTGTTTGACAGTGCAACTACAATTCAAAAGGGAAAATGAGACACAAATGAACAAGTGTCCAGAGTGGGAACCTGTCAAAACAGTGTATTGCTGTTACGAAGTGTTCTCTTGGACACATCAGAAAAAAAACCCCACAATTTCAAAAATAGGAGCACTAGAACAACATTCCTGTTTGAATACAGACAACTTAAGATTTGTGACTGTAAATGAACTGATCCTGCAAGGAAGAACGGCTACTACCGCCAAGAGCTTTTGCAAAGGACAAAAGCACATGAAGAACAGAGAAGCTATTAAAAAGATTTTAAAAACATGAGAATTACCCACAAAGTAGATATTTGACATTTCCATGAATAACATTTTATTCATGCTCATCAGCACCTCCTCTTGTTTAATAATTGTAGCTAGTTTCTGTTACTTCTGTATGTCATCCATGAGGACTGGTTAAATTAATATTTTAGCAGATTAAAGGAGATCAAAACATATACTTGGGTTCCACCTCTCTTTAAAGAAACTGCCTTCTGGAGGCCAAAGTTTTCATAATAATATGGATTCTGTGATACCATCTGGTCAAGGCATATTACTTGGACAATTGCATCTGATATCAAATACACAAGCAAATAAAAAACCCAAACAAACTAATTTTTCTTTCTATCCTAACCCACAGAAGTTAAAAAGAACCAAAGTAACATTCAAAGATGGGTCCATAGGTTTTGGATAAGTGTAGCAGAACTAAAAGAAGCGCATACAGTACGTAGTTCCCCTTTGTAAGAGTTGGTGAGACGAGCAGACATGGAAGATGCTTTTTAATGACTTCCACAGCTTCATGCTTAACAACAGAGGACTGCTGGTACCAGGGACTCCTGGATTAAATTCCATCCAATTTTAGGCAGATGGGATAACAGAATTTGAGTGGTCAGATCCTGCTACTCATATGCCCCCAAGTTTAATGGGCTTCCTCCAGAAAACCCTAAATTTGCCTCATTTTTGCAAGCTGACAGCCATGAACTCCAGAAATATCCACTCTTCATCCCAGTCCGCCTTCTCCTCTCTCTATATATACTCATAGTTTTTTTCTTCCTCCTTACCCCAGAATTTCTAAAGATTCAGAGGAATCTCTTCACTGCATTTATAGCACAGAACTGTCCGTACCTTCTTCTAATTTTGTGAAATCACTACTCATTTCTTATCAAGTAGCAATCAAGCTATCGGGTATTAATGCTGTGTATTAATTGTAACTTGCTTACCTTGGAAACATGTAGATGGAGATGAAAAAGCCCACAAATAAAACAAGAGAAAGAGTTAATTTTTTAGATAAAAAAAAAATCTACCATTTCTTTCTAACCTTGTAAAAACAAAGGAACATCTACAGAAACGAAGGAAGACAAGCTTTTAATTGTCTCCGGCACTTCAGCAAACTTAAGACAAGCACAAGCTTGTAGCCTAAGGCAGATTCCACTGAAATTAAGGCAACTTGACACTTCCAGCAAATGTCATCAGACAACATCCATCCAGTCTAGAAGGAATTTTTTTTTTTTTTTTAAACGAAGCATACAGATTAAGTTGTGCCTTTTATTTTCTTTGGAACAGGAATGATTACTACAGTTTATGATACATAATTTAAGGGAAGTTTTTCAGGTAATAGTTACATCTGAACAAGTCAGAATTCTCTCTTCTCTCAGGACCATTTTCCTCCAGTCTTACATACTCACTAAGTCCCTGAGCTTCACTCAAGTATGCAAGCAAAATTAGATCACCCTCAGTCAAAGCTATTAGTCACTTAGCCATCAAGATTAAGGATGGCAGGACTCTGGAGACCCTGTTAACAGAAGATGTGAATATATTCATCAACAAGTCATTTTGTAATACAGTTCTTGACCAGTAAAATAAGACAAAGGTAAATAACACACTGAAAGAAGACCATATTAAGATTCCTTATGAACAATTTTAGCTATTCTAAGAAGGTATGACAGGCTGTACTGAATACGTTATTTTCAAACAAGCACCTGTGTACTTTTTATTCCAGTGCTCCTTGCATTTAAGAATAGTGCTCCACAAATGTCCAAAAAGCTATCATTCTCCTCCTAACACATCTAAGAACTTACTTCGTAAAAATAAAGGACAAACCTGCTATACTTTCTCTAAAACACCGAAAAACATTGTCTCAGATTTTACCTTTACTATGTCTGAATTTCCTTCAGCTTGTCCTGGACTATGCACTCTTTGGGACAGGGACCATCTGTAATGAACATAATTCAATGAAGACCTGAGTGCATGTTGGTATACAGTATACAGAGCTCAGCTGATGAGCTGCTACATACTCTTGATCTTTGGGCAACACATTTATGGGCGAAAAAAGCATCAGTCCCACTGAGTTGTCTCACCTCAAGCAACACTTGGTATTAGGTAGGCAACAAAAAAATTTAAATCTTAATCTTGTCACATTAAAACAAATTTATAAAAGGTCCAGATGATTGTTAGCATGCATTTCCCACTCAGCCTTCACAGAAAAGGAACAGAACCTGAAACCAAATAAAGCATATCCACACTTACAAAAATAATCTTCCTTTAACTGTCTTGCTGAGCTGTGAGATTGCTAATGAATGTTGTGTAAGAAATAGTGTTTTCAAAGTATGTGAATTAAAACTGTAGTGTCATTTGTTGATACTGTTAAATCTAAAGCTTGTCTCAACATTTACATTGACATGGCTTTTCAAGGACTTTAACCTGCACATATGAAAGTGATCTTGCAAAGTAAATGATATTCTAGGAATATCCCTAATGCTGAATTACTCTTTTTAACATAATAAGGAAACAACAAACATCCAAAAGGATGTTTCAAACACATACAAATGGACTAACCATAAATGTCCACACTAACAAAACAGAAAGACTACAAGCCAAACTGCAAATTGCTTAACAAAAGCACCAAAATCGGAGTAAAAAAAAAAGAAAAACTCAACGAGCCTTAAGGAAGATAGTTTGTGAACTTACAGATCTATTTTAAAGGTCTATGTTCAGTGACCAAAATGAAGCTACCATTCCCTTGCTATGCCGGACCACACTTTGTGGTTTCAGTCAGTCTTTTTGTAGTTTTAACAAGCCATGAATATTTGGGATAGAGGAAATAAACTGAGACAGACAAGTGAAAGACAAATGCAAAGACTTCTATTAAAATAATCCATCAAAGGAGAAGAAACAAAAGATTAACAAGATTATACAAAATGTTTTAATGGTATGCCCTTCATATTTGCAATACATCAGCATGAATAACATGACTTACATAGCCAATATATAACTGTATGATCTCTGTTTGATAATCTCAGTAATAATTACCATCCTAGCCAGCAGCCTCAAGCATAGAAATAGGTGATTCACAAGTCCTAAGGTCAGAGAATGTAAGAATGTTAATAGTGCACCAAAAAAGTATAACCAAGCCTCATGTAACTACATTCCCTGCTCCAACTACTGCTAAAGCAGTACTTTTCACAAGTTTCTACAAAAAGCTATATGTACTGAACACAGAGATCGCGCATGAACATAAGATAGAGCAAAACAGCACACTGTTCAAAAGGAGTATTATTTAAGTTGTATTATTTGCTCCTGTACCCAAAGAAGTTTAGAAACCTGTAACCGACTGCACAGAAAAAGAGTAAAAAGTATACATGCATTCCCCCCACCCTAAACATGTAACAAAACAAAGTAAGAATACATTCACACTTCATAAATGATAGGTAGTCATGAGAACTCCTACAATAATCACTGAATCTCTCAGTCTACTCAGCAACTGAAAAGGGATCCATCAGCTACATTTTCCTTGTTTTGGCAACGACAAAGTCCTAAACAAAGGGTTACAACACTGAGATCATGAGATGATTTAGTGTTATGATTACATCTTGTTGCCTCCTCTTTGGACTTTTCAAAACCAATACCATTAGAAGTTATGGGTCTAGGGTGGGACTTCACCATAGGAGGAAGTTCTGAAAAGGGTGCTGGAGATAGCCAAATCAAACTGCACAAAATATATGATTAAAGTATCAAGAAAGCAAGAGCATCATGATACCATGCAAGCTCAAAACAGTTTTTAGACAGCAGAATCCAAGCAAGGAGTAAAAGAAAGGTCTTTCTGCTCCACTCAATCTATGAGACAAAAATGTCCTGTAGGAATAACTACGCAGATTTTTTTCAGTGCAGCTCTGACACCTATGTTGCACAGTCTTACTAGACAAAACAGATTGCTATCCACCCTAAAAATGTTTTAAGTGACTATTTGCTACTTCTATTACACAAAATAGGGTATAATAAAATAGCTTATAAAATACAGTATAAACTACAAAATTGAAAAATCTTATTGAGTCAATGAGAGAGACGTTAAGCCGTTCCACAAATATCTGTGTTCTTGTATTTAACAGCACTGAAAATGAATCCTGACTGCATAATCGAAGAAATTCAAACAGAAAATTAAATATCTCTGCTTAGAGAGACAGAAGACGACATTATATATTCAATAAATATAAGGAGAAATTAAACTGGCAGAATGGACAAATAGGTGTAGATGGTGAAGATCAAACTGAAGAAACAGGAATCTAAATTTGGCTGCTTCATTTGTACCCATATGTTTTGCTATGGATTTTTGTTCCTATTCCAGCAACAGAAGGACCCTCTCTATTCATATCCTGAGCACAGGGTCTACTATTAAACCAGTAAGAATTAGAAATAATTTTCCCTTATTATAAATAACAATTAATTTTAAGTACTTTTATCTGCTATGAGACTGTCCAAATAATCCAAATAAACCAGGAGGAGTCATTAACTGTTTTACTAGCTAAAGAAAACACTTAGCATTTTATTATGCGTCCTGAAAAGTGCGGTCAAAAGACCAATAACTATTACAAGTAACTTCTTTAGTGATGCTTACAAACAATCTCTAATTTTTGAGCCAAAATTCTATTTAAGAATTTAAGCCTAAAGTACTGGCTGTATTGTAAAAGTTCATCTGATGGAATTCTGTAGACTTTGTTCACAACCCAACATTGGGATTGCACTCATCACGTATGAGCTTTACGTACAGGATGTACAATAGTGGTTTTGAAGGCTCTGCTGCCTCAATTTGGTTGCTCAAACATCAAAAAGTCAATGTCTTGGAAGGGAAGAAAGAGTATTCCCTAGTCACGCAGTAATTCCTAGACAGATTTCATTTGCCTATAATTTTTATCCACTCCTCCCAGTGTTATTAAAGACTTGTTTATTATTAATTTAAAAAACTTGACTAAAAGAAAAATCAAGAGCTAAGTGATTGTTTGAGTCAAAGGGTTCTAGAACCATCACTCTGCAACTTTAACTACCTGATGACTAAAGTAGCTCATCCTTGTTTTCTTCACCCCTATGTTGACTGGAAAGCGTTGTGTGACCAGTATTCAACTCAACCATCTATGTGAGGCATTTTCACAAAAGACTGAGTAAAAAAAAAAAAAAAACAGTATTGATGATTCCACATAAAAAGCTGATGTTTAAAGAAAAGCAGCTGACACAGTTGTTTCTTTAGGAAGCACAAAAAAGAAAAGATTGCCCAAGAGTTATTTAAGGGGAAGAAAGGGGAGCTAAAAATGCCAGAACTCAAGTAACAAAAATGAAGTAACAGACGTTTCAAAAGTCAGTGACATAAAAAGATCGCGGAGGGGAAGAATGCAGCTTGCATAAATTCTTCCCTACCAAGTAAATAACATTAAAAAAAAAAAAAAGGAGGAAAAAAAAAGGGGGGGAGGGGATAGGAGACAGAGAGAGGAAACAGCATCTCCTTTTCCCAAACAAGCAGCAGACACATGAGGGAAAAACTGGGTGCCCTTCTTCAATGCGTGCAGCATAAACACATATTTGGTTTTAACTGTATGAGAAAAGCATAATCACAAAGCATATCACTGTTCAGCATGCAATTCTTATGTTATGGCTTTCTATAATACACTGATCTTTTTCTGCATTAAAAGGGAAGCATAAAATCTTGTAGCTAAATCTAAACTAGTAAAAATTTGGTTAGATTAGTTCCAATAAAAAACCTCACAGTAAAATACTGAAATTTTTCATTTTTAACTGTGTATCGATTAAGTAATTTCCAGCAAATACAAGCTATTGTATTACAATCTATATCATATTAATAGTTTTAAAGTAACACGGGTGGAAAATTGCAAAGGATCATGAAGGAGTGGAAAGAAAGGTTCTAAGAAGCATTCCCACAGTGAGTAAGCAGAGACAGATGAAAATGCACAGCAGTCACATTTCTTCTTAACCTTCCTGTAACCGCTTTCTGCAGCCTGATTTCAGGAGGTCCTGTAACAGAGACTGAATACAAAACTACTGACAGTTCTACACTACCTTCTACTAACAAGTCCAAGGCAACTTTCATACCTGCACTACCACTATTGGTATAAGCACTTCAAAGTAATACGATTCGGCAGCGTTGCCAGAAGCACCCTCCATCCTTCTCTTGCCCTGATCATTTATTCCTGCCATGGACTTTCTCTACTGCTTCTGCAACTTTCCAGTGATCAAAACTGGGAAGCTGATGTGAATCAAGAGTAAGCCAAAAGAAAGGTTAACTTCAAGCTAGAGTAATTATCCAACCTTAATCAGTAAATGACTGATTTTGGTAACAAGGCAACCTTGTAACTTCTTAAAGCGGTTCTATAGATATGATACCTCAACACAAGCTCCAGAGCAGTGTCTGAACATGCGTATGAGTGTTTGCTTCACTGTCAGCAACTGTGGCCAACCTCTCATTCACCTCAGTCTGTACAGAGCAGGAAAAGAAGGGGTCAGTCACATTACAGCCCAGTTGGAGATTGACTGCTTCTCTACATTAACTATGTATTTTGAGGTTAAGCCACAACTAGCAATGTGAGCACCTAGGACTTAATTAACAAAGTCTGGCACATCTGACCTCTTTCTGCAGTATCAACATAACTTAAGTCTTAAATTTTCCTTTTTTTTTTTTGGCTTCATGCATGTGGAAATTACACATCACCAAATGTGTAACAAAGTTATGAATAGCTTTCTTCCTTGCAAGAAACGTACATTTTCTTTCTCTAAATTCTTACTGCGAGAGGTTTTGGCCCTCTTTGTAAAGCCCAGTTTACATGCTAGTAAAACAAACTGAATTTCTTTTATGTAATGACTGAATACACAAAGGGAAAGCCCTCTTGATTCCAGAAGACGCAAGGGGATTAACTCTGGTAGCATAGAAAACAGATATTCTGAACACTGCAAAAAGTTTATTCCACAATGTGGTGAAAACTGAAAAGCAGAGAAACCACAATTTTCAAGAAATACAACTGAAAATACATCACAATATGAGAATCAATTATAAGCACATGTAACCTGCATGTAGCTTTTAATTTTTGTATCATTAATTGACATAAAACCTAGTATTTTCAACACAGAGATAAAAGAAATGAGCACTATCTTGCTGCAGATTAAAACATTGATACAGCATATCTGGCCAAACTTTTAAACTCATAGAACAATAATTTTGCAATAAAGTAACACTAAAAGTTGTAGTCAGATTGTATGAATTTAGAAGTCTGAATGCAAACTGTAATACGGCAGCAGGGGTTAAGAGTACTCAGTCTGGATCTTTTTATTGGAAAGGATTCATAGCAACCTCTATTTGGAAGAAGTTTAATATATACCAAACAACTGTGATTTGTCTGAAGTGATTCATCAGCTATACTTCATTGATGCACAGTCACCAATATTCAAGGAAATATCACCCAAAAAAAGTTTTAAAATAGAAAAGTAGCCTTTAAGATCAACCTAGAAAAACTCATTTGACAGCTGAACGGTTTCTGCTAGAAAACATATATTCATTTTAATGAATAACAAAAATCAATGAAGTGAGTATGTCGTTAACTACTTGTAATGGAGACCCTTTAAAATTTAATTAAGACTAGTCAATTTACTAGTACAACACATTTTCCAAACTGCAGTACTACTGGCATCATGAACCACTGTTGCTTGTTACCACTTTTTTTTTTTTTTTTTTAAAGTTTGTGCTCCTGCATTATTATGCTAAGCACATAAGGGAGAGGAAATACAAATCTCCCCTCTTCAAAAGAGGAAGAAGAAAAGAAAAAAAAATACATTAAAACCCTTCAAGTTTTGCAGCTATTCATCCTTTAATAAGGATCATTACTTACAGAAGGTTATTCAGTATTTGTTGAGAATGCAAGGAAATACAAAATCCATGCATTTCAAGCTTTAAACACAGCGTTCCAGTACACTGGCACTCATAAGAAAAAACAGCTTCCAGATCACACTCATACAAGTATTTTGAGACAGACAGACGATGCATCTCCATGAGATAAAACAAAGGGCGATGCTCCATTGAACAGTTATACGATAGGAGCACAGTATAGTATGCATAGCGCACAAATGTTACATAGATCTCTCATTTTGGAAGCTCTTATTAATTGCAAGATTTTATTCATAGGAGATGTCTAAAGAGTCATACATGTAGAGTTCTACCAGTGATTCAGCATCTGTAGGTCTGCAGCAAAAATTATTTGCTTTTTGGGGTAACAAGAAGGCAACTAAACCTACTTACCTAAATCCAGCCTGAATCCCTATCCCTTTCTTCACCAGACTTGAGGCACAATTCTGTTGCTCCCTTTGTGTCAAATCAAATCAAATCTGTATGCAACTGTGAAGTGAGTTGGTGCACAACTGAAACAAAATCCATCATCCTCAAAAGATCATTCTAACAGATCAGCACCCCAAATCACCTGCAGTCCTGTACCCCTTAGATCAAAGGCCAAGGCTGTATAGGTGAATGCAAACTATCCCTTTCAGTGGCAGCCCAAAACTATACTTCATCATTAGAAATGCAGATTTACACAATTATTTAAAGACTTGTCTAAACTATTGGGGTGGGGGAGAAGTAGAGGCATTTATATATAAATTCATCTTTAATCCAGAGGAAAGTCATAAAAGTTGTTCTCTAGTCCATACATAAATTTTAATTCTAAATAGTTTGCTTTTTTGTTTCGTTTACACCTTCAACTCTGGTTTAAATCAGTCTGAAACTGATGAGCAATAAAGTAGCCATTTGTCCAACATAAAAATCCATTTGTTCCTCCTGTACAGTATGGCAAAAAAACAGACAAAATTACCCCTTTGCTTTAAGAGACATGGAAACCAAGAAAAATTTTCTGTTGCATTTGACAGAACTACAGTGACTGAAATAAATTATATACACACTCCCACCACCAAGTGTGAACCTTTGGAAGGTCTCATTCAGTCAGGATACTGCTACAGTAGTGTTTTCCACATACAGCCAGTAGCGCTTACATTCAGTGCGTACATAAAGTTTGAAAAAAAAATAGAAGTTAAAAGCAAACAAACAAACAAAAAAAATCAAGCCATGATTAACTTCACACAACTAGAGGCTGAGCATCACAGCCTTGTTCCAGATATGAAATAATTTTATCATTTAAATTTGAAATTAGCCCTGCAAGTCTATTTATGTCTTTACTCTTGATCCCCATGTTCCAGCTTCCCAAGCAGCAGTTACACGGTTAAAACCCGAGGTCTATTAGAATAAACTTCTGGTGGGAAGTGCTAAGAATTCACCCCGCTGCCTACCAATCTATCCAGAAATCTGTTCTCACTCCTACTTCCTCCTGTCTGTTCCTTTCTGAAACAACAGCAGGGGGGCTGGGAGTTTGCCTTTCCTCTACTGGATCACAGTTGTGTACATGAACTATACCGGACCATATGGCTATCTCTTTCAATTCATAAGAGGCAAAACAAGCTCCCTACCAACCCAATCCAAAGAGACCCACGTAAGAGAGAACGCCTGCAGATACCAGTGTTCACATCTCCGTGTCCACAGAGACCAGTTACTAAATTCTGCAAATATATTAAAGTACCAAGTAGGCACTACAGAAAATGTTGCTTCAAAGGCAAGGGCAGCCCTTCCCATACCCACACAAGCATTCACAGCGTGCTCCAGCTTCTCTCTCCACCATAGACAAACTAGGCAGCTGCCTACATGCAACTTCCGAGTAGTCCGGAGAAAAACCAAAAAGACTCAGATGCATTATTCAGCACACAGGAAGGCTCTGACATAATGAAAATTACTGTATTGAAGGAAAACCAGTGCCTGTTTAATGAGCAACACATGTAGAGGATAAGCCTATTTGCAGGAGAGTGAAACTGAAGAGGAAAAAGGCTGAAAGCTGAAATGAAACCTCCGTAGCTGCCGGAAGCTGCCAGGCGGAGGCAGGCCAACCAGAAACGTAGTGGAGATGGATTTTCCTTTTGTGAGGGGAAAACATTAAAGTTTTATTGAAACACCAAAGTGCAAAAATCCAATAGGAAAACAACCCCCAGATACAGCACCTCAGGAGGAATTCCACTACTTGCTCTCAGTGAAGAGCAGGTAAATTTCTCACAAGGGCCCAACCTTTGTCTACATGAAGTTGTGTTTAGCTCTTTGGTAAAACTAGGATTGTTCGATCAAATGCACTGGAATAGGATCCTGCTCATTTCCTTTTCTGGAAAGTTAAAACAGATTTTCACAGGCACTTTATTTTCAATCTTACAAAATAAATCACTGCATTTCACAACAGCTTTAGCCCAGCGACCAAGTTCTTGCGTAAAGTAGTACAAAATTTTGTCTACATTTCCATACTAAGTTTTAGGGAAAACGACTTACATGAACATGCTATGAACTGACTTGACAGAAAATAGCTCCCTCAGCTGGAGCTGCATAATTTTTACTTTTTATCTTAATTCAGCTAGTAGAGTCATTAAGTATGTAATTAAATTATATTTGTATAACAACACAGTAATCTAATTTTCTTATTTTAACTTTACTGTTCACTACAATGTTCTGAAGTTCTTTACTACTACATAGATAGCTTATTGAGAATAACAAGGAGCAACTGTACCAGAGGGAGAAGGGAGTCAACTGAAAAGCAGCATAAGGTGTTGCCCATTACCTGCACTAAAGAAATTAAAAAAACCCCCAAAACACAGAGACAGAGAACTGCCAACTAGCTGGAGATATATCCAGGATTTGCATATATTAAAACACAACTATAATAAAAAAAATCAAAACCAGACCACAGTTTGCATCATTTCTTCAACTTTAACATTGTACACAATGTGGAGACAGACATGGGCAAGACTGAATAATATTCTGCCTTTACAGGTGTTAAAGCACCTGTGATCTGCAATCACAGATCCCTGACATTTGATATACTAATATCAGAAATGTTATTGTAAAGAACCATTCACTCCTCATGTTAAGGTTAAATATCCATCCCTCTCAATTAAGAAATTTGAACATTCCTCTCTGTCCACACTTCATAAAAAAAAAAGGACATAAGGAATTAAAGAAATACGGAAAGAGGTGGCCAAGAGATTTTAACAAAATCTAAAAAAAAAAAACAACAAACACAACTAAACACTAAACTAAGAGGAAGCCTGACCACATCTGTATTTGCCTTAGAGAAAGTCATCCTTTACTGAAAAAATCCTTTACTAAAAATCCTTTACTAAAAATTGCCACTTCCAGAATAACAAAGAAAAACAATTTTATTTTCATTGATAAGCAGCTACGAAAAGCAGGCATCTTTGTATTTTCTTGGTTCTGCTTTATGTCATAATTGCATGTTATGAAGATTAAACATCAAAAAACCCTAAGGTCCAAATGTTAGCGTGAAAACGTTGAAGGATTATAACTCTCCCTCACTTTAACCTTACAATGAACACCAGCAAGAGGATGTCAAAGATGTCACTAACCTATCACATTTTCAACCTTCAGAAGACAGCTGTAAAAAAATGAAAAAACTCTCCTAAAAAAAAAGAAATTAAAATCACAAAACAAATCCACCTTTGAAAGAAACTTTGATATTCATATTTAACAGCAACGAGTTAAAATACTAAATAGTCTAAAAGTTAAAATACTAAGTCTTAGAAGTCCTACAGGGCAATATAGATTTCAGAAAGCTCACGGAACCTCTTTAGGAACAGCGTTCTCTAATTCACGCCACAATAATTTAAGGTTCAGTTAGTGTCAAGCACCATTATTTCTTAAGGGCTTTTCTCAGACAGATTATACGTCAAATAGATTTAACCCCAGAGATGCAACATGATCTTATAATAGTTATGACTAAATTACAAGTTTTAAAGTAGACAGCCATCAAAGTAAGGAGAACAGGCAATCATGGATTCAGGAAATGTACATTCCCCCATAGTCAGCTAATGGGAACTTTAATAGGATGTGATGGATTTTTCTCCACCAGGAGAAAATACTGCCTGCATTTCTGCTTCAACAACCCACGCCAGCTGACTAATGGAGTGATATTTTTGTCTCAGATGAGGACGGTTACTTGCCCATCCTCTAGCAGTTGCAGAATGAAACATTAACAGCAGCTGTGGGGCGAGCAGAAAAGCTGCTCTATTTGGTAGCCAAGATCCAAAGTATAAACCCTTCCCCTCGAACAGTAGAGCTCATTTTTTGTCACAGGGTGACGAAAAGACACAGCACAGAACAAGGCCACTTTTAGGGCTTAAAGTAGCTAACTGAAGATACATTTAAGGAGTAATAAATCTTCATGAGGATTAAAGTAAAGGGTTCACAGAAATTAAAAATAGGGTTCTTGGACAGCCAAGAGCCCTTAGGAACTTAGAAGCTGTTGTTGGAAAGAAATACTGGTGGATCAAAACAGGTTTCTTAAAACAACTTTTATCAAATACTATTACAAGTAAAAACTCTTTACCTTGGCATAATAACAACCCTAATCGCAACAGACCCATCCCAAAGAAACACTTCTGCCACATTACTGAATAATCAGCATATGCCTGCAACTAGAAACATCTTTTTATTCAAGCACTTGGGCATCAGCCCTGCAAAAATTTAAATATATCACCGTGAGTAGACCTACAGATCTCTGTGGAAGTCTGTAGAGTTTATCACACATATAAAAGGTAACACATATTTGTAAGTCTTGCAGAATAATTGCTTTTGGCAGAATATAAATAACATTGCTCTAATGTGTTTCAGCATCATGGTCTCCTGCCTTAAGAACCAGGCATTCTGGTGAAGCCTGTCATTCTTCATACAAAGAGTGGCAGCTGCATAGCCCACAGTGACATTTAAACTTCCCTTTGCATTTTCTTTAAAGTTTCAGAATAGTGTTTGGGCATTCTTTAAAAGTAGCAAGAAAGCTAACAAGTGAAGCCGACAAAAATTGTCTAGAAATGCTTTCTTACTAGTGCCATGGATACCACTGGTAGGACTGGAAGCTATTCTTAGACAAACTATGTATAGCTTCCAACACTTCCAAACAGTACATCAATTAGGCTGTGGAGTTTACTAGGTATTTTTCCAGAACCCAATGCACTGGGTGACAGGGCAATAACTCAATATGAGAAGCAATCTTAATAAAGGACTCTAATGTTCACTGTACTATATTTCAATGAAAAAGCTTAAAAATCTGCTACAAGAAGAGCTTTCAAATAGCAAGACAGGCATCTGAAATAATTTTAGAAACTTAATGTCAGTAGTTTGCGTAATTGACTTTTAAATGCATACCTAAAACTAGGCCTTATATTTCTCTCCTTGTCAGTGGTCTTTATATTTTCAGCACTGTCATACTGTCTCTATTGCCTCTCATTTTAACTCCTAGCAAGGATAAACTTGAGCAAAGGAACGGAACTTTGGTAACTATCAATGCCATTGAGAATTAAAAGAATGGGTACATATCATCTCCTGCAGTCACTACTGGTGCAAGCCCCAGCTGCAACAGCAGATCTGTCTTGGCAGAAGGCCCAGCTCTAATAAGGGGAAAGGAATTAATATATTTTGTAGACATTGGCAGCTCTTACAGCAGGTTTACTTTTGCCCTTCCATTCCCCCCTCCCTTATTTTCATTTGATACCTTCATCTCTCTAATCCCACCTTGAAAAAACAAGAGTTTCACTGATGATCCATCATCAAGGTTTTACAGCTGAGAAAGCGTTGCATGCAACAAGAACAGCCGTGGTGTAATTTCCTTCTAAGAAATTGTCTACAAGAAGTCCAACAACACTAACAGCAATGAGGGGAAAAATGTAATTTAAAATACTCAGCAGCTCTCTCAAACCCATGTGATTTCACAGCTACAGTTTGTATTGCCTTGGCACAAATATCCAGTTAGATATGCCTTGCATTCCATTGATTTCTATTAAGCACATTTTGTTTTGTGTATAAAACTGACAGATAGACCTACAGGTAAACGGAACACACAGGTAAATACTTCAAAATTTATCTAACTTTTAATCAAGAAATCCTTTGTTTGCACCTCAGATGTATTTAGTGTAAAGTTGCATCTTCAAAAAAAGAGCAGTTTCCAAGTTATTAATGAGCCAGCCCTGACTGAATGGAGACTTAAGGAAGGCGACATGGGTGATCCCCTCCCCACTTCGTGAGGTCCTTGTTCAAGGCCAAAGCCCAAAAGTACCAGCACCTCCCAATCCCCTTTCTCCTCCTAAAACACTACTTTAGCATCAGAAAGCAAGCAGTTGACGCTGACATGACCATAAATTCAATGCATTTCCTAAGAAAACTGAATTGCCAAGTTTTTCCCTAGATGACATGCTTACCATTTTATCTCATCACCTTATTCACATAGTTCTTTTAAGACAAACCGTTTCAAGAAAAGAAATACTAATGCAGTACACAATGCTCTGAAATACTCCATTTAGATACTAAGACTAATTTCAGGTTCTAACATGCAAACATGAACTGCAAACTATACCAAAAGATTAAAACTGAATAACCTGGCATAGCATTTTCAGTTTGCTTCAACTTCTGAATGCCTGAAAATGCAACACTTGTATTAAGAACAGATAAGCCATCTAAAAACTAAATTGCTGCTCAAGTAAAATGAAGTCCTACCAAACAACCACATGGTAAAGTTTTCCACCAAAGAATCAAGAAACAAATAATATATTTCAGCTCAAACTTCCTGATGAGGAAACAGATGCATATGGAATTTAACCAAGTATACCGCAAGTAGAAAAGTCAGAGAAAGGATGTCAACAATAATTTCTGCCAGATCTTTTAAGGCGATTCTTATGTTTTTAGATAAAGCATTAATATCTTAAGGTAATAGCAGCATTAACATCTTAACAAAATATAGTACTAAATCATTATTCATTTGTGATGTCCTTGGAACACTTTGTGCAGATATTAATTGCATCTCTGAAGACCTTCAGTATCTCAGTTATCAAGTTTCTTGAACATTTTCAAAGGGAAATTTCCAGTCTCCCAGAAAGGAGAAACTGTAGCTGACCCCTTTGTAGTTTTCAAGTAGTTCTGAACCATCATCTGCACAGTCACAAAAACTTCCCCAAATAATTTCAAACCACAGATCTGCTTTACCATTAAAAAGTAAACAAGTCAGCAGTTAAGTTTGGTGGATTTTAAATAAATCTACTCCCACTCTCCCCCACTAACTGATCTCAACTGTAAATTTGCTTTAGATGCTTTAAGAGGTGGCTACTAACTACACAAAGTTATTTTGTGTGTCAAAATGACAGCACTGGTGCTATTTGTTTAGTGAAACTGGATTTGTCAGTGTTGGTAAAACACAGGGCATTAACGGAATTCTTTTTATTTCTATTTTAAATGGCTTGTGTACTTATGCAACTTCAGTTTATTCTGAAACATTTCACAGGTTGACAGAAAGGATCTTAAAAAAAACCAAACCCAAACCACCCAACAAAAAACCCCAAACCCCTAACCCAGTCTCAAGAGTTGAATACTTCAAATTATGTAAATAGTCTATCAAAAACCATTAAAACCAACCCACCCATAGCACATATCAGTTATACCACTACAAAACTTCATACTAGTTGGGGGCACTGAAAAAGTAGTTCAGTTTTATGTCTCTTAAAAACACCCACAGAATTATGAAGATTTGCTTGTGAACACCCTTTTCTGCATAGTTTTACAAAGGAGCAACAACTTCCAGACCTTCAGAGCTACAGACAGACAATTTCATGCAATCCCAAATAGTATCATTAATACTGAATTCAACTTAATTCCTGTGGATCTTGTAACCTCACTTGGTAGCAGCCTCAACCACCAGACTGGGCAACTGCTGCTGCAAGGCCATATACTGAAATGAATAAATCACACATAAACCACTTTCCTTTGTGAAGGAAATGGTATATAATGGAGCTTAAGAAACTGAAGATGAATGAATGTAAGTTTCATCATTAGGAAAAAAACAAACCTTAAAAAAAAAATCTACTGGAATAACGCATGAAGAAAGGGTTAGACCAAGAGAACTTCCTACTTTTTGACCAGCATTGGGATATATCCTTTGGCAACAACAAAGTCAAACAGAAGCAATTCCGGACAAAATTATTTGCTGAGCTATAAGAACTCCTTGCAGAGGAAAGTAAAAATAGTCCTCTGGAGAACACCATTTTCCAGTGCAAATAAAGATAACAGAAGTTGCATCCTACTGAAAACATGATACAATCAAACTAGTTTTCTTGGTCAATGATAAAAGCTTGAACAGCATCTTTCAATTTAACTGTTAAGCCTGCATTTCTCAGCAATCAAAAACACCACTTCAGTATATAGACAAAATAAGGAATATTTGTCTCAGGCGAGGAACACTAAAACTGAAAAAAAAAATCCCCTCTTACCAAATACACTCTAGATTATAGATATTAATGCTGTAACTGGGAAATTACAGTTATGCTTTATTCACTGTAAAATACCTAAGTCAGACAAGAAACAAAAAATGTAGAAAGCAGATCCTTTCTACTGTAAGATACTATTATTTCTGCACTATCTGATTGTAATTGCCTTGGAAACAAACTGTGAAGCAACCTCAGAAAAGCAGGCCAAAATTACTCTTGCCCTTGAGAAGTGACACTAGTTCCTTCCTTTGACATGTGAAAGTAAACTAGGATATCTCTAGCAACTTCCCTACTGAAATGATCTTTCCTGAAGCACATGGCAGGGATTTGGATCACCATGCCTTACTTGGGATGATACGTTGATCAAAGCTCACTGTTTGCACCCTCCAGCTGGAAAGAGCACGAGGACCTTAAGGCTTACTTAAAGCTTTTACTTCATCCATTGAGGTTCAGTTGTGGGCATCAAGCTCATGCAGCACAGACTTGCCGGAAGATAGCAAAGCTAATCCTACACTTCCCAGGAGCTGCTGAGGCCTAAAAAAAAATCAGCTCAAGTAACAGATTTGGTAAATTTATTTCCAGTTATTCCACAAATCTAATCCATACATTTTGATTTTATTCAGAAAAGAAGCTATACATATAACTGTAGTTCTCCTTCAGGAAGATTTGTTCACAAACATCAAAAAAGTTGAATTTTCTATAGTGGAGAAGTCACTCAACACTGATTTTTAACATTTTTGTAATGTCTTCTCCTTTCACTGCTGAAAGGAGGATGAACTCCTAGCCTGTGGGAAGCATTCTGTCCTTCCACAGCAAAGGAAGTACATGTTTTTATTTGGGTTATGTTTTTGTTGTCCCAGAGTGGCAAAACCCAGGCTTCTTGCTAGCATTGCTCAAGGGTAAAACCCTAGTATTAAGACCCATAAGGGTGCTCAGTGGGCCAGTCAAAATGTCTCTGAGATACTAACCAGTGTCTTATTTTCCAAATAAGCTGTACGAGAATATTAATACAGAGAAAGGCTCAGAAAATTGCTTCCTAAAATTCTAAACCCAAACCAAAAATCTACAAGAACAGGTCTCTCTAAAAGCCAACACACTTCAAAACATAGAAGGATATGCCACTTTCAGCAGTAAAACAAAACGAAAAAAACCACAAACTAACCAAACATAAAACCAAATACCCAAAACCAAATAATAAAACAACTAATGCAAGGAAACTACAGTTTTAAAAAGGTACAGCAGAGAAGGAAAGGGAGGGGAGAACCTGAAAAGCTCCTCTTATTAGATAACTAAGCTTACCAGTTTTCCCCTAGTTAACCACAACTTACTACAGAAGAAGGAGAACACAAGGTCCCCACGGGAAATTACACTATACTAAGCTATAGCACTCTAAATTCATGTCTTGTTCTGGCATACCTTCCTTGAATAGACCTGTTCTTCATCCAGAATCCAACTATTAGATGAAGAAAGAGCTCATGTTTCCTACCTTGCTTCAGGGGAATGAATGTGGACATATTCTCCCTTTGCAGGATTTGCAGACAACCATAACACAGAATTGAAAGGTGGTGAATTCCTGCACTGTCAACCTAAGGAGTTCAGAGTAAAGCAAAACCGGTTTTATATCGGTGACAAACACACAACATGCTTGCACAAGCATCTCCTTCATACTGTACAGGGCACCCTAAGTATATGATGTAAAATACTTAAAAGCACGTGACAAAGCAACGCTACTTCAGCTTCTTCCGAAACCATTTCCAGAAAGTCCTCTTCACCCTCTAAACAACCTGAAAACAGAGAAGCATCTAATCCCATAACAAGATTCTCTCAGCCTGCCTGTAGCCAAGAGGCTGGGGTGGAGGTATGGTCACAGACTCAATTTTCAGTGCCCCAGGCAAACACTTAACTGATTTCTGCAAATCCTCCATTACGAAACACGGGGTTGTTAACATGCACAATTCTTTTCCATCACCATAGTAACAAACCACGTACATTTTAAGGTGCATATGGGGGCTCTTCTAGAGGATGTGTCAAGTTGAATACAGCTAAGACAATATAAGATATTTTAAGCTAGACCTGTTCAGTACAAATACAGAAAGCATGAAAGTACTGTGCTAGAGATCACCACAGGACTGTTGAAGCAGTGGTTACACATCCATTAAAAAGTTTTCTGAAGGCTGAAAGAAGTAGAAGATGAAGCAAGATTCAGTCAGGACATTTATGGGCCTTCATGCATAAAACCAGCTGTGTAGTAACACCCTGATTTTAGACACACTCTAATTTCTTGAGGAACCACAGAACAGAACACAGTAAAAAATTTTAAGACTGATGTTCTTTACCTACCAACTGCCAAAAAAAAAAAGGTAGAAAAAAGATCTAATTAGAAAAACTTATTTACTGATTAAGAAATGACAAGCAACTGGCATTTTCGTTTCAATGAGAGCTGCAAGTACTTTGCACTTACATGAGTCAAGTATGACACTATTCCTGTAGGATACATGAGTGACACCACAGAAACCCAGGCTTAATGGTAATCCATATGTTAGGTGCCTCCACAGCAAATATGTCCATACATGTCAATAGAGCCTAACTGGCACTCTGCGACTAGCATGCCAGGTGCTCATATCCCATGGTGGCACGACTTCTCCTAACAGATGTCATTATCGCCTGAAAAGAACCAAATCAAAAGCAAATTCAACATAACAAATGCATTATTCCCTCAAATAACTTCTCATACTACACCAGAGAGAGCTTCCAAATTGGGGGGGGGGGGGACGGGACAACACCAGAACCCCAACTTTCAGATAAGAATTAAGAAAATCACGCTAGCAGAAAGAATATAAAAAACAGCATGTGACAAGCCTGGATAGAATTACAGTAGTATTACCAACATCTGAAATACTCCCATAGTTGAAATCTGAAGATTAAAGACTAAAACCAGACTAAACTGCAGAAACAAACAAACAAAAACCCTAACAAACTTGTTAGAACATTGCTTTACTTTTCAATATTAGTATTTATAGAATTTTAACGCTTATTGAGATACAGTCTTCAATTACACCGCACCACCTGTGCATGATCAGAAGGTGCAGTCCTCCTCTGGCACAGAATGAGCAGGAAATAAAGAAATGTGCTGACAAAAAGAAAATGGGCATCTCCTACTATTGAAGATTTGAGAGCAGAACCCAGGCAATCTGATTATATTCCTGGCTCTGTCTCATTACCAAAATCATCGAAATTCATACCCCCTGGCCACACGCATTATATTTGAACAAACAATCTCAGTTCTCAGGCCTGAACATTCTCAAGCATTTGATTTTACGACTTCGCATTCCCTTGGCACACTCATTATGTACCACTGGTACCAGCAATCACAATTTCTTCTACATGGTTGACTTTTTTTTTTCCTTAAAATCTTGCAAAATTAAAGTAAGACACAGCAACCTCAGAATTATTTTGCATAACATCAGTAGCACAGATCAGCAGCATTTGAAGTACAAGTGAAACTTG
Organism: Cariama cristata; assembly: GCF_000690535.1. Taxonomy (NCBI): domain Eukaryota; kingdom Metazoa; phylum Chordata; class Aves; order Cariamiformes; family Cariamidae; genus Cariama; species Cariama cristata. The sequence continues at coordinate 1,179 of NW_009625041.1, read as the reverse complement.
CAATGAGATAGACAATTGCCCCCTGAAGAGGGCACAAACATATACTTATCCTAAATCTACCCTACTAGGAAACTTCCAGTCTACTCTTAGTCCTAAAAGGAACAAAGACCAGTGACTAGCAACAGTAACTGGTACTGAAAAACATCCAGGTTTGGTACATAATGTCAGCCACTTACATAGACTTAAAAAAAAAAAAAAAGAAAAAACCCCAGGATTTCCCATTTTAAGTGTATAGGTCTCAACTCTAAATCCTGAATTAGCCTCTTTACACCTTTCCAAAAAGTGTTCCTGCTCAAGGCTCAACATATATCAGCCTCAATCACAGGCTTCATATTAAGACATACCATACTGGGATCCAGAGTAAGCACGCTGAGCATGCCAGAAAGAAATACCTAGGGCACAGAGTACTTTATCATGTCTGAAAAGCTGAAAAGTTTCTAGGAAGCTACATAAAAATTCCTACATCAGAGTAGGCTCTGTACTCCCACCTTTCACTACCCTTAATTAATCTTTTCAAAAGGTTAAAGAGAGAGAAATCACTTCTGCCCACAAGGTTTACGCCACTTCACCAAAACAGTTCTGCACAATTTCTGAAAGAAAAAAAAAAACAAACCACAAACAAAACAAACAGGCAGGAATCCTCACTGAGAGTTATATCTTACCAGTTCTGGGTTTATTTAGGGAAGGCAATCAGTCTCAGTAATGATTTTTAATGAACGTGACACCAGTTTTCAGTAATTACTTGTTTTATTAATGAAATTCTTCATTCTTTTTGTTGCTACTCTTGTTTATTTACAGCATTTGACTTTACTAAAACTGAAATAAATCAGTTTCATTTTTGCTTTGACAAACTTCAGTTAATGTCGCAATTCATCAGTACAAGTCAAAGAAAAAGGGTAATTACCAACAGTTGACAGATCATCTTGAGGAAGACCTGTTTATTTGGTATTGCTTTTATGGAGTTTCTTTTTTTAAAGAAGATTAAAAAAAAAGGACAACTCTTCCATAGACTTTAATGATGCCTGCTCTCGCAAACCATTCAATCCAAACATCGGCTCACAGAATTTCTTTAGGGGTTCTGAAGAGGTGAGTGTTTGACTCGCTGTAGCAGGAGTATGGATTACAAGACTTCCTCACCTAACTAAAATGTCACAAACAGCAGAAGTCAAAATTTTCAAA